>NC_089802.1:27043431-27245931 GCF_029633855.1 Hoplias malabaricus | reverse complement strand
GTTCAGTACCTTTGGGACGAGTTGTGATCCAGAACTCACTATGCTAATGTTCCTGGGGCTGTGTGCCATTAAATCCTCACAGCAAATATTCCAGCATCAGGTGTAAAGCCTTTCCAGTCGAGCCTGCAGTGCCCTATTCTTACCGCCCTGCTGACACAGTCCCAGAGGGAGTGCTGCGCTGAGCGCTATATGGGGACTTTCCCCAGTGGAGGACACAGTAAACTAAGGGCTGAGGGTATATTATGGTACTGTGTGGTAGGGCTGGGCAATTAATCAGCAATTAATCGGTATTGAGATATTAACTTTATATATATATATATATAATATTAACTTTTTAATTTTTTTTAACTATTTGTTCTTTTTTGGTTAATTCTATTAAAACGTCCCCATGGTGTGTTCATATACTGTGCCTTTAAACCCTCACTACTGCACTGTAATCACATGAGTTTGCCCTGTCCAATCAGCCACATGGAGGAGAACCTAAACACGGAGGTAGACCGAGCGACTGGAGTGGCTCGTACCAAAGAGAAATGCTGCGTCTGTGGTTTGGACATGTTCTGACTTTAGTGAAGATGACACCGAACATAAAGAAGTCAAATGTAAACACAGAGAAAAACCAGTTTCAGACCAAAGTGAATCTCCCAGTCTGTTTCACACTGAACACAATCACACAACGAATATGAACAGAGCACGGCTCAGTCACAGAGACAGAGCTCCCAGCCGCATCGTAAACACACACCCCACCTTTTTCAATGCTACACAGCATTTACCAGGAGAATGTTCGAACATTTAATTACAATAACACACTACACAAAGACACTTTAAAACTTATTATTACATTTTGGCTCTGAAAACAAAGAAGCAGAGGGCAGTCTGGATGAATGTTGACGTCATGTGGAGGATCTCTAACCACTGAGAGGTTCTTCCACAGCACTGACCCCTTTCTAACCCCTATATTCAGTGAGTGAGGGGTCAATAAAGGTCATTAAAGACCCTTTTGTCACCCTGCATTTCTCTTCCTCTGATCAGCAGAGCGATGTTGGACCTTGTGGAGAACCTAAGCTGTACGCTGGGGTGGATTTGCTGATGTGGAGAAGGTGTGAGGGGAAAGAAGAGCAGGTCTTTACTGTAAGAAATACATGATGCTTGAAATAGAGCAGCATTGCTAACAGGGCAGGGGCAGTGGGGATGGAAGTAGGCCACGGTGTAAAGACTTAGACGCCGTAAATCAGTTTCACTTCAGAGAAACTGAGATCTGTTCAGACACTTTAAATGTTGGTATTTATTAAAATAATGAAATTGTTATATTGCCTCCTCCAGGGCATTCTTGCCTTGTGCCCAGTGATTCCGGGTAGGCTCCAGACCCACCGCCGCTCTGAACTGGCTAAGGGCTACAGACAATAAATGAAAATGAATAAATGAAATTGTTATATTGCTTTCTACTTATGAATATGAACAAAAAAACACTTTATTTAGAAATAAACAATAGAAATCCTACAGTCACCACAAATTTATGATGTTAAAACTGAGTTGACAATTTTGCAAATAACTTTTTAATGTGGTCAGATGTTAGAAATGGGTGTGAGGTCTGAGGCTGGGATTATTTGATGTTTGAGGTTGAGAGTATTTGAGGTCTGAGGCTTTGTTAGGCACGAGGGGTGCGGACTGACGGAGGGCGGACGCAAACGCTAATAACACAGACTTTATTTAACAGGAAATTAACAACACAAACATTAACAAACTAGGGGGCAAACACTAAGCGAGGGAAGAACAAGACTACGAACGAGAATCGGGAACAAACAGTACAAAGAGCAATACCATACAAAGAACAAGGCGAACATTACAAAGAACAACTGACATAGAAAGCCATACGAACAACAATGAACGACACCAGGAAGTGAGGGAAGGGGACTTAAATACAACAACAAATGAGAAACACCTGAAACGGATAATGAGAGTAAAGACAATGAGGCGGAAGAGAAAACAGACGAGACGAGGGCGTGACAGGCTTGGATTATTTGATGTTTGAGGTTGAGAGTAATTGAGGTCTGAGCCTGGGATTATTTGATGTTTGAGGTTGAGAGTATTTGAGGTCTGAGGTTGGGATTATTTGAGGTTTGAGTTTGAGGCTGGGATTATTTGACGTTTGAGGTTGAGAGTATTTCATGTTTGAGGCTGAGAGTATTAGAGGTTTAAAGCTAAAAGTATTTGATTTTTGAGACAAAGAATATTTGAGGTTTGAGGCTGAGTGTATTAGATTGATGCCAAGAGTGTTTGATGTTTGAGGTTGAGAGTATTTGAGATGTGAGGCTGAGTGTATTGATGCTGAGAGTATTTGAGGCTTGGTGCTGAGATCCTTTGAGTATATTTGAGGTCTGAGTCTATGCTAGGCTATCAGGCCTAGCCTCTCATGGTAATCAGATTCCAGTGGCCCCTCATTCTGCTCCTAAAGTTGTGTGTGACACTTGTTGGGGTGATGCAAGGGGCTATTTTTGACTCGCCTGTTTGTGAGAGACAAATGAGTCACTCTCGCACCCACCTCCACCCAAACAGACTGAGTGTCCACCGGGGAAAACAGGCGCTGGGCTCTGGCTGCGGGTGAAAAGCTGTTGTCGTCAGTTTAGGAGGCTGAGAGGTATTAACCGCTTGTGCTCCTCCAAACCAAAATAGCAGATGATCATTTCCATTTTATCTGTGTGCCACCGGACACAGAGTGGATGTGTGGCTCTTTAGCCCCTACCCACGACCCTGCTCCGTTTGGGCTCCCCAGTGCCTCCTGAGATCTGGTTCAGTAGCCTGCCTTCTCCTACATCTTACATGGATTCCTACCTTTTCCCTTCAATCAGCTGCATCCGTGTGAAGATGCCTGGTGTAATTTAACACTCTGCTCAGTGAACGCAAGGTCTGCAGCAGGGGGGCTTCTAAAAAAAAGACAACTACAAGGATTTCTTCTGGTGTTCTGCAAAACATCTCAATGGATTTGTTTGAGGGCTGAATTGGAAATCGATTCACGATGTAAATGGTAAGTCAGAAACACTCACCTCTAATTCATCGACTCTGTCAGAATGAACTTTGTTAGCTTCCAGTGGGTGTTAATGTAGAAGTACAAGTTATTTCTAAGAACTTTCTCATGGTCTTTTAAGACTGAAACTTTCACAAAGTGTAAAGAGAAGGTGGTGTTTTATGGCTGTAATAACAACTACAAAAAGCAAGATCAAAAACAGAGACTTAGGTTTTAGAGGTTTTAACTGCTTTTTTGAACAGTTTTTAAAGGACTTCACTGAGATAGATAATAAGTAATGAGGGAGCTATTGTTGTGAACATCAGGAGGGATATTAAGATTATTCTAGGACCACATGTCCTTGTCCAGGAGTCCAGTTTGAAGTAATAAGACTTAGTCATAGTCATGGCTTTTTCATTCTGGGACATTTTTTTATGATAAACGGACCGACAGAGATGAGATGGTCTGAATAATTTTAAATAAAACACACACACACACACACACACACATATATATATATATATAAAGAAACATCCTGCAAACACCTTAGAAAACCTCTGTATATTTTTATATTCATAAGATCCACTTTTTACTGGTTATTTTCAGGACTTGTCACCTTACTGTAGTCCTTGGTTTCATGTAAATAACAGCTGTAGGGAATTCATCCAAACGGCAAGTTGATATGAAATTATGAGCCCTGGAAAAAAGCAGCAGGGTCCAGATCATCTTGGCCACTTGCTTGGTTCATGGTGCATAAATGTCTCGAGAGTTTTACCCTTGGTCAGCACTGAACTTCGGTCATGTTAATTAACCCCGAAAATACGAGCTCAATCGAAGAGATAAAGTGCACCGAGGAGCAGGAGAATTTTGTGTGGTGTCTGAGAGGATGCTGGGGTCCAAGTGAGGAGATTATTATGAGTTACAGAAGGGAAGACAGAAGCATTCAGCTGCCTTAGGATGTTTCAGTATATATATATTTCTCAAAACCAATTCCTGAGGGGGACACAAAATCCCTTTGATTAATGGCACAGGCCCTATGTTCAACCAGTAATACCAAGACAGGTCTGTAGAGGGCACAATTTTTTATGGGGCAGGGCTATCTTTCAAACCTAAAAACAAAATTCTTGTGTTTGTAAAGCACATTTTTTTTAAAATGGATATTACTGGGGTATGGCTCATACTCTGTGCTATTCTGGTTAAGCCGAGGGTCTTGTAGTCATGGCTGGGCTGATGCACATGGCCTGTGTGTTGGGCAGAAGGCAGAAAGCCATCCACCCTCCTCCAAAAATAGCTACTGTTTGGCATGGGGATATTTCTCTTCACTGTACTTATCCACACGATGGCTAACCACATACCTCAGACAGGATCTCATGGTCCTTATCTGGTCTGCTAGATGGAGTTAGACTCAATCCTCCAAAGACATCATCTTATAGACCACAAAGGCACATTTGCAAATCAGAATTATCACAATGTCACAATTGTTAAGGTGTTGTTTGTCCGCATAACTGTTGACTTTTGTAGTAAGGGCTTAGAATATTAAGCCCATTACCTACAGAGTATGGTAGCAGAAATGAACTTGCAGGAATGTAATACATCCTTATGTATTTACAGGAGAAAGATGGCAGTGGATAAAGTCTGGATATGGCAACCTGAGTGAGCCTGACTACACACTCACCATGAGCTGTCTAGAAAAAAGGCTTGTGAGCCATAAAGCAAACATGCAGCACTCTGGCTACCTGGATAACTTCATGGACGAGACGGATCGAGAGGTCATGAACCTCACGGACCGTGCTTTTAAGAGTCTATGCATCGGCGACGAGGCCATCTACAACGACTCAGAGTTCTCACCATCGCCGGTGAGCTGCCACAAACCACTGACTGAGGAAGTTCTAAAAAAGACTAGAGAAAACTCTTCCTCTGCTTCCAAGAAGCATGGAGCTCACCCCATCAATGGTGCAAAGAACACGTCGTGGCAGTTCAGCAAAGGTTCATCCCTTTTTTCAGCATTTACGGCTGGGAAAAATGGAGATTCCACCAAGAAGACGAACGGGGAGTCGTGGGACAAATCAGCCTTGCTTAGCATCCAAAAGGAACTGTCAGAATTTTCCTCTGACTTGCAGAACAATCTCGCAGTCGATCACGGCTCCCAGGTCAGTAGTCATTATAAGTCCACCGAGAGAAGCAACAAATCCAGCAAGGACATGTCCACGCAATCTGGGAAGACAACCAAGAGTAAACATGGCAAATCCAGCAAGCTTAAAAAACTGAATTCTCAAAATTTCTTCCTCCACAGTGAATTCAGTCCGTTCCAGTCCTGGAGGGACTTGAACAAGTTTCCCTTTGAACTGGACGACATAGAAATTTTCCAAAACAACCGGCCACCCGAATGGTATGATTCTCCACTTTACAAAAAGCTAACCATGTCACACAGACTCCACACTGAGGCAAAGAAGGAGAGGGAGTGTCAAAACACTTCACTCCCAGCACTTCCAGATAAACGTGAAGCCAAGGTATCACAACAACAAACACAGACTGAGAAAACCATGCCTCTAGAAACAGAAAACCACACCGAAATCCGAGCTGAGAGTAAGCCTCAGGTTTTGCTGCCACCCTCTGTGTGTGAGCTGAGGTGTCAGTCTGAAGGTGACCACTGCGCCCCCTGGAGGAAAAACAGACACAGGACAAAAAGTGGGGGTCAAAGCATTTTGAGCTCGCTTGCCTGTGAACGGGCCAATCCCGAGAGTGCGCTGCCAAAGAAAAAGGAGGTGAAGATGATGGAGGAACAAGCCTCAAGTTCAACCCCGTTCAACATCTCACAGCTGTTGACTCCGGTTATTCCCTCCAGGCAAGGAACGGGAAGCTCTGAGATACTTCAAGCTTTCCTCTCACCTTCCACTCTAGATCTCCCACCTCTTTCTGAAACAGAGAAGCGTCCATCACCTGAAATAAAACGGGAAAACTACAAATCCATGGCCTCGAGTCTGCTGTTCAACCTCAAGGACAACAGAAAACGGGTCAAGGCCATGTACAGTCCACCCAAGTTCAAAGGTTTAGACTCAGCAGATCAAAACAAACTCTCTCCACTCATTGAACAGGTCAGTACCACAAATACAGAGGAGATGCCTGAGATTCCTAACACTACAATCACATCACCGGCTCCTGAGATAACCGAAGAGTCTCCAGTGAGCCTTCTTCCAGTGCAGCACAACTCACCTCAGAATGGGCCAAAAAGTGGGTGTTTGCTTGATGACTACTTGGCACTCAGTCTGCTGCAAGCTGGACCTAGCAGCTCTCCTATTAAGCCTTTGAAATCTAAGAAAGCCACATACCCATCTTTAAATTTGTACCCCAAAGCTGCTTCCACAGGATCTGACACTAAAGAAAATGTTGGTCCTCGTCCTACAACAGAGAAAACCTTCAAGCAAGGACAGGATGTAGACTGTAAGCCTGAGAAGGATGGCAAGGAGTATCAGGGAAAGCATGGTATGACTACACCTGCTGTAAATCAGAATAAAACTATAGACAGTTCAGATAAGGGAAGCAGCACTATGAACTGTTCTAAGGCTAAAATTACAACAGGAGAAATACAGACTGTGACAAACCTTAAGGAAAAATATCCCCTTGCATTTCTAAATAAGGACAAGCCAATATCAGATGCTCTGATACCTTCCAGTGGCAGGAATCAGGACAAACTGAGCACAGAGACAGGAAAGCTAGATCAGGACTGTCTTAGAAAGGAGCCAAAACCTAAACATGTGTTTTCATCAAGACAGAACAACTACATCAAAAGTCAAAGATACATGAGTGTAGATGAACTGGAGGAGGATTTTTATGGTGAAGAAGAGGTAGGGTCTGAGGTGGTAAAAGATAATAACAATGATGTAAGGGTCAGGGAAGTGGTCAGGAATAAACAGAACGTAGGTGTACATAAGGCTAAAGAACACGTTGATGGAAAACCAGATGGAAATGATGAGCTTGGCATAAAGGGTTTTATGAATGTTTCGGCAGGTGAAAAGAAAATAACCAAGAATGACTCTTTCTCTATGAAAGGCAACACATATGCAAAAAGAGCACTGTTCATGCCAAAAGAGAAAGAGGTCAACAAGACAGCTCCAAAGAAAGAGAGCATAGTGTTTGATAAGTTTGATCTAGCAAAGGCAGCTTTGGAGGAAGTGATAGCAGAGAGAGAACAAAGAAAAAAGCAAAGTCAAACCCAAATCAAGAAAGAACCAGACTTAGGCAATCAGGAGGAATACAAGCAGGTTAGCATGGATACCTTAACCTCGAGGCAGAAGAACACATTAGAAAGTTTTATAGAGGGCAGAAGAGGTCAGAAGGTGGTCGATTCTGATTTTAAACCAAGCAGTCAAATTGTTCAGAGTGTGTCAGAAATGGAGACCAAACATGGGCAAAGTCATGTGGCTGAGGTAAATTTAGCCGGGCCTTGTAAGCAGGAAGGTACTAGTGGTTCTGCGGCTGGACAAATAAAATATACAGAGAGAGAGAGATCTGGCAGAGGCAGACGACAAAGTGAGACAGATAATGTCAAGCCACTGGATAAAGTGACAGAACATAAAGAAAAAGAGCTTGTGTTTGTGAAAGAGAGTTCAAGAGTTTCAGATACCAACAGTTATTCTAGGCAAGGCGAAGGGTCAACTGCTAAGAAAAAGAGCCCCAGTTATAAACCAGATATTCCTCCTAGAAGAGGCAGGGCCAGTTCTCAAAATGAGGAGAGATTAGCATATGAAACTGCAGGAGAGGATGCTAAAAAATCAGTTCTAATGGAAGAATCCCTCAGCAGAAAAGTGAAAGCTAACTTACCCAAGGATAGAGGGCCGGTAAGAGGACACGTGTCAAACCTTAAGGAAAGATTTGACAGAGGTCAGCGCTTGCAAAGCATAGATGTTCAAGAATGTTTGACCCAAAGAAAGGGTCCCAAAGTTAATGTTAAAAATGATACAACCAAACAAATGTCCACGGATGTCCCTGAAAGTGCCCTTGCACCTGAAACCGCATCAGCAAAAAATAATTACAATGCTACAGAGATGAATTCTGAAAAGGAATCAGGCCAAGCTTTAAAACCAGCTGTGAGGGATGTAGTAAAGACAGCTGGAGAGTGTGATGATGCTCACAGTACTGAAGTTATTGGACAATGTGTTATGTCAGCAGAGAAAGAGGATGCAAATAAAACAGAGCTTGAATGTGCTGCTGAAGTTTTCCAGGAGCCAGATGACAAACAAGACACCTGCATAGATCAAAAAGACAACTCTGGCGAAGATTTTCTTGGCATTTCTGGAAAGTCTGGTGTAGAAAAGGAACAGGTAAAACCTGGCAGTGAATCTCAGAATGAAATCACAGCAAAGACACCAGAAATCTCTGAATCAGTACAAAATGACACTACCACACACAGTATAATGGTTTACGATATTCTTCAAGAATCAAAATCGCTGGATAAGCAGTTAGATTCCTCACAAAAAACAGAAGCAGAAGAAAGGAAAGGTGAAGAAAAATCTGAGATAACAAGTGAACCATCTATTTCTGAGAGAATCCTTTCCCCTCCCAGTGATGTGGAGAAAGGAGGGTGGGTTCGATGCTTAATAGAGTCAGCAAGAAACCTAACACCAACAAGTCAGTCCAACGCATCTTCACCTATGATGGGAAAACCTGCTTTATTCAAAGTGAAAGACAACACCTTTAGTGCATCCCCTGTTACCAAAACTGTAAGACCCATCCTGCATAAAACTATCCCAGAAAGTATGCTACCCTGGTCTCCTAGGGAAAGTTTAAGTGGATCTGAAAGGGGTGAGGACCTTTTTAAGGACTGTGTGGAGCTACAAAGTCCAACTGTACTTTCCCCAACTCCACCTTGCACACCTGTCAGAAGCCCCCAACTCAACCTGTCACTGCTGCCACTCTTATCCTCTCCGGCCACTCAACTCACCACAATCAAGGAGGGGAAAGAGCAAATGGACACTCTCACGATCCCTGAAGAAGATGAGAGGCAATCCGGAGTGAGCTCTGTTTCCGAAGGCATAGAGAGTTGTGGGACAAGTACAGGAGATATCACAGAAGAATCGACATCCCTCTCTGCTCCTGCAGATGGCACAGAAGAATCTAAGGCCCCAAGCGAGAGATCAGGATCTGCCTGTAGCGGCTTTGAAAATCAATCTCAGTGCAAACCTCCAGTCGTGCCTCCCAAAAGTGAGAAGGCCTTGCGGCGTGCCATGAAGCTGACTACAAGGAGGATCCAGAAAACAGAGGCCAAACCCAAAACGGAGCGCAAAGGCCGGAGCAGTGAGAAGAGCGTGAATCCCAAACCTGAGAGGAGGCACCACAGCACTGATGGCAGGACAAACCACAGGGCACACAGCATAGACCAAAGCGCTGAAGAAAATAATGAGAAACTTTGGTTGAGGGCTCACAGACGTGAAAGGCATGAACAACAAGAGAGCCAGAGTCAGGAAAAGGATGCAGGAGGAAAACCACAACACGAAAGCCATGGCTTTCGAGCCGCTAACGAAGATGCAAGAACATGCATTAAGGAAGAAAGAATCCTCCCAAGGACTTCGGAGGCTCTTGGTGAAAGACTGGGTCGTACCACTGTGAAACACTCCCCTGATAAACTGGATCGAAGGGCCCAGAGTTTGGACAGATTCTTGGGCGGTAAACCTGCACTCGTTTCACGAATGAACAGTGAACCTTCAGCCAACCCCTGCACGCTGAAGAGATCGCCTTTGCGTCAAAACAGCCTCGAACATACCTACCCAGCTACGCCTGCCAACATCATCACCCAGTCCTTCCCAATGACCCAAAGGAAGCTGCTACAGGATCCTGATTCTGGGCAGTATTTTGTGGTGGACATGCCAGTGCAGGTCAAGACAAAAACCTTTTTCGACCCAGAGACAGGAAGTTACGTCCAGCTGCCAGTTCCGTCTCCTGAAACCCCAAAGGCCAAGTCCATAGAGGTCTTGAATGCACCTCCTCTTGTGCTTTATCATGGCTTTGTTCCAGTGTCTGTCTCATCCTTACCAGCACCGAAATCCACCATCAATTTAGGCTCAGTGTTGTCCCCTGTTGAGTCCAGTGAAATGGAAAGGCATGAGGACATTTATCAGCAGTGCAAAGCTGTTGGACGACCCTATCTTGAGCCTTCCCATACAGCCCAGGAACACTTAGCACAAGACGGAATCAGCGGTGTTAGCTGAGTGCATCTGAATTCAGGCACTGAGACTTTAACGGTTCGAAATAATGGTGCAGCATGCTGGGTAAAAGCTTGTACCCCACGTTTCTGTACCTATAAAGATCAATGTTTAATTCTGATCTGAAAATAGTTCCCTCACTGCCAGAGGCACTGTTTTGTAATGATAACCTGAAGCTAGACTGGTTTATTGTGCTGTTATTAACACTAGCGCTTTTCCAGATTATTTTGATACAGGTTGTATTTTAAGTACTTTTTTCAGATTAACAGGATGCACTGAAATAAGACATGCGATGTAGTTGCTTTATGTGCAGGGTGACCAGACGTCTGAAGCCAGAACATGGGACAAAGTGTCAGGGAAAGGGGTGGTTGTGGTGAATTTCATATTAAAATATATAGCACCTCTTCAAATGTTAATACATTAGCTCAATTTCTACTCACATTTTGTTGGAAGCGCTGGGTTCTTCTTCGTCCACTGGCTTGAGGAATTTGTTTTTGTTTTGAATCACATGTTGGTGCACACTGATTTATGCTTTCTCAAGAATTTATATTCCATTTCAAGCTGAACATTGAAAGAACAAGATAATTTGGCGTGTCAGAAGAGTGATGCTAAATTAGTTAATATCTGTATTAACGTAGCATGATGTTTGGAAAATCAGTGACAGTGATTGGCTCCACCAGTGTACTGATATTTATCTTTTGAAATATCAGGTGTACAAATACATTTTACGTGTTTTTGTGTGGCGTATTAATGTAATGCAAAATTCAAACATTCTCTGATATTTATCATTTTGCGGCGTTTCATTAAATATTAAACAAAATATCACCTAAAAATGAAACGGTGTAAAAAGTGAAGAGTTTATTGGGCGCTGCATTTGTTCTGAGCTCCATCAGGGAAAAGCTGCAGAAGACTGTGATGGGTTTGTTCTGTTCTTGGGGATAATACTGTGTCCAAAAGTCCGCGTGAATGTGGGTTTAGACCATTTACAGATGGGGTCAGTTTTAGAGATCGGAAACGCAGCGCAGTAATACTTCTTTTTTAGGTTATTTCCTGTTGACTAAAATGATAATTCATTTCACTCATTTATTCATTTTCTGTAACCTTTATGCCAGTCCTTCAGAGGGTGACACACACTCAAACATTCACTCACACATTCACACATACAGACACTTTTGAGTCTCCAGTCCATCTACCAACTTGAGTTTTGGAAGCATGGGAGGAAACCGGAGCACCCAGAGGAAACCCACACAGACACAGGGAGAACACACCACACTCCTCACAGACAGTCACCCGGAGGAAACCCACGCAGACACAGGGAGAACACACCACACTCCTCACAGACAGTCACCCGGAGGAAACCCACACAGACACAGGGAGAACAATTACACTCCTCACAGACAGTCACCTGGAGCGGGACTCAAACCCACAACTTCCAGGACCCTGGAGCTGTGACAGAGACACTACCTGCTGCTCCACCGTGTCGCTCATAAAATGATAATGGTCATTTTTAATACGACACAACTGTCACTGTAAAATGACAAAAGAGTGGAGAATGAAGGTTGATTTACAATTATACAGTACACAAAAAACTTTACATTTTACTTGTACAGCTAAAAAATGGTGTGCGAGTTTTACATGAGTTTTACATATCTGGCTGATTTTTTCCTGTTGATCTTCCTGCAATTTGTTGTTGTTGTTGTATCTGACACAGGGCAAATGTACATACTATAAAAATAATTTGGGACACCAGGCTGCAGGTGACTGCCCTGGTGACTGACCCAGGATGTCTGGTTACCCTATCTGTGTGTCTTAAAAGGACTATTTAAATGCCTTTGTTTCTGAGTGTGTTTTGGAATGAATGACGTTCAGGAGTTGTCAGCTTCATACGATGTAAACCATTCCAATAAAAACATCTCGATGAGTACAGATGCTGTTCAGTGATGATATACATACTCATGCCACTGTTTAGTGCTGCGCTGCCTGAGACTATGGAGTTATTAATTGTTAGTTAGCATTAAGCTAACGCTTGTGCATGTGAGTATAATGTTTGTCTTTAAGCTGTTTGTACAGGATTCATAAACACCATCAAAACAACAAACAACACGTCTGTGATGAAGCTAGCATCTATGTAGAGCCCATCTCTATGGAGGTTTTAGTTGTATATTAGCGTTAAGCTAATGTTGGTGCAGGTGTAGGTGAGAATTGATATCTTTGCTCTTCGGCTCCCCCTACAGTTGCAGAGTGTAATTCACTTTTACAGCGCTGTCTTGTAATCTAGTGGGAGGGAGGTCTGGGTTCCTACCCTTCTCCAAAATTACAGAGCACAGTTTCTGCAGTGCTGAGCCTGGAGTAACAGCTGCAGATGTTCTATTTTTCCAGTTACAGCACAGTAGAGCATCACAGTGATTTTGAAGCTGTAATTTTAAGGTCAAAAAGCTACACATTGTTACTTTAATGCCTTAAGTTCTGCTCCTGAAGTTACAACCAATGAGTTTCAGTAGGCATTTCAAGATTTTAACCCTTGTGTTCCCAGACAAACTGAATATTGAAGTGGGAGTATTACTACGGCACTTTTATATCCAACAGGTTTGATGAAGATTGAATATAAAATAACTGAAATAAAATAATTTTTTTTTTATTAATTCTAAGAAAATGTTTAACTTTATGATACTTTTCCATAAACAGCACACACAGCGTGTTATTGCTTTCTGTTGCAACAAAATGTCGTTTATTTATTTGATCATATGGACTAATAAACATCTAATGAATGTAATAAAACATTGAACAGTGATCAGATTTAGTGTAGACCCAAAGCCAGACCCTTTCAGTGGCAGCCGCAGCCTCCCGCCACCATGTCATCATACTGTTTCAGCACAACATTCTCCTCATCGTCAAAATAGAGTAAGCTGATTGGGTGGAGAGTGTCTGGCACACAGCAGGGTCTCTCCACCGTGGGTGAGAGTTTAAGTGCATCCACTATGGACTGGACGATGGCGTGGTTAGTCGCTCGTAGACTGCCGCCCAGTGGGAATGGACACGTCCCCACGCAGTGGTACGCATTGTATCCTCTGGGGGATATGATCCAGCCAGACCAGCCAATTTTAGCAAAATCCACGTAGAGAGGAGCTCTCTGACACGTTACTAACTGCTCCTTGTCTGGTGAGAAGTGGGATGTGCTCCTGCGCATACGTCCCTGAGACTGCCGAGGTGTTTTAGAGTCTAAGTCCAGGGGTGATCCACTGCTCGGACCTGGACATAGACAGAAAAAGATAAGTGTTAGTTGTTTGTGTGTGTGTTGGCCTCTTCACTTTTACAGTACTGTCCTGTAATCAAGCAGGAGGGAGAAGTGCTTTCCTACCCTTTTGCAAAAGTTACATAGCACAGTTTCTGCAGTGCTTAGCCTGGCGTAGCAGCGACAAAGGCTCTATTCTCTCTGTTACAGCTCAGTGGAGCTTCACAATGATTTTGAAGCTGTAATTTTAAGGTAAAATACTACCTAGTGTTGCTTTAAAATCAGAATAAGTATAAAGTAAGATAAATAAATATGGAGGTAGAATATAATGAAAATAAACAGAGAAAACACATTTTAAAGAGAGTCTGGAATAGAAATGAGAAAAATAAAAACAAAGTTAATACACTGTTAAAATGACTGTAATTAGTAATGTTTTGAAAAGCTAATGAAATCACACAGCTTTGTAAAGGCACAGTGCAGTCTCTCCTGACACAGGAGCTTTACCTGAGAGTCTGTGACCATCGTTTGAGTACACAACCAGATACACATCGTTTTTCTCTGACGTCTGTACGCCCCCTGCTGGTACGGATGTCTCAAACCACTGTCCCGACGGCAGAGTCGACACCAGCAGGATGCCATTGTTTGTGCCGCTGTTGAGAATCCATTTTGTTGCCTGTTATAGGACGGTATCACAGAAGTTTTCATCAGCGTTTTGTAAATGCTATTTGTGCTATTATTTCCATTACCTGATGCTTTTTGAGCTTCTGCTAAAGGAAAGCTACTCAGAAGTGAAAGGCAACTGCCCAGATCTGTCACATCAGTTCACAGATGTTGACTAAGGCTTAACGCTTTTTTAAATACCATCTGTTTTGGACAGGAACGTACCGTGTTTGTGATGTTGAACACCTCCCACCCTGTGGCATTCAGAGGCAACAGTCTGGACGTTATGAGATTCCCACGCCATGGTTTCACTTGGCCGTCCAGCACTTCGTACAAATCAACCTACAGTTTAGGAAACATAAGAGGAGTCAGAGGAAATGCAGTGTGCTAGCGAGTATTCATTAAAAAGCCATTCTAAAATCTCTGCACTTGACGTCAGATGTGGAGCACAATCAGAGCAGCTTGTTTTATCCTGTGTTTTCTGACTTACTGGCAGCACAGAGTAAACTGACTGTGGTATTGTTTCACAGTGTGTGGGTTGGTGGGCTCCAGATTCAGACAATAATCTACAAGAGATTTCTTCATATTATATCCACTTTAAAGGATTAATCTGTTAGTTGCACAAGATTACAGTCCTTCTGTGAAGAGATGGGGTGGACTAGTGTAACATCAATGGGTTCTTACACCAACCATCTATCTTCTCATTGCTACTTAGCAGCTCAACCCATAGGCACAGCATTTCATACAGTGTTCATTGTCACTGAAACAATTCCGTCGAACTTCTAAAACCCTCAGTGTTTTAGTGCACTAAATCTTACTTTATAAAAGTGATGCCCCATCAGAAATGGCTGGGAGCGCCGAAACCAGCGGAGTTCTGCTTTAACCATCTTCTCACTCAGGTTGAAGGACGTCAGGTTGAAATAGTGAAAGGCTCCGTTGGACTGCACTGCTGAAATAAACAGAAATCTAACAGCTTAACACACTATGATCATTGCATTTAACCCATCCATCGCGGTGTGAACACACACACTCTAGTAATTAGGGGCAGTGAACACACATACACCCGGAACAGCAGGCGCTTGGGGAGCAGTTTAGGAATTAGGCTTTGCTCAAGGGCACTCCAGCTGTGGATGGTCTCAGCGGTCTTGGGGATCAAACCGGCAAGCCCAGTCCTCTAACCATAATCCTGCAGCCTTTCTGAAAAACTAACACCATAGCAATTTAATATTTACTAAAAACAAACTGTCTTTCATGCAGTAACTCACATGTTTCTAAAGATAAGCTTTTATTTTAACTGTTTATTCTATGGTCCGGTTGCTCTGCCTCAGGGATAGTGTCTGCCTTCTGAACCATTCAATACCTAGTTCTCACATGATCTCCCACATACCGCCCAATGACAGTAAAAAAAAAAAAAAACTAGAGTCTTCTAAACTTCCTGTAGAACTTACATTCGCATTTAAAGGCACTATATGTAGGCACTCCTGGACTTTGCGAATAGAGACACTGCACTAATGTCTGCACAACATGTTCAGGAGCGTCCACATATTCTTGCCTGATTTTGTGAGGGAAACCACCGATATTGTTTCAGGAAGTGTAAATACTCCAGCACTTTTGGGCACATTTACCCACCTGCATAGCTCCTCACCACATTTCCGTCCAGTTTGTTGTGGTTCTGTAAGATATCGCTGGGCTCTGTCATTGCTGTGTAGAGCTCCATCATGAACTGAGGGACTTTACTGTTCCGCACACTGTTTCTCTGTTCCTTCAGACGAAGTAACTCACTCCATCTGTGCTTCTTAAACTCCCCTGTAACCAGAACAGAGAACAAAGCTGCTGTAGACCATAGCAGCATTGACCTATAACATCTCTATCCTGGCGCTTCCCACGGCACTGTACCTACTCTACTGGACTCTACTCTGTTTGGTCCAGTATCACGTCTCTAACCCCATCTCTAAGGGGAACAGTGGGCTTTGGAAACCACAACAACGGCGGCGGTAACATTAAGCGGTGTTTACTTATGGTGTATTGGCGTGTTGTTGTTGTTGTTGTTGTTGTTTCGGACCAAACACAGCTCCGTCATTAGTTCAGACAGATCAGTAGAGTTTGTTCCTTCTTTGTTGCAGCGTCCAGCTCTCGCTGGATTCTTTCATCGGCCACCGATCCAAGGAGCATTTGAACCTCTTCAAAAGACCACGGCATAATTTTACGAGCTGCCGTCGTGAGTCGGATAAAAACAAAAGTGATCTCTGCTGCAGCTGGAGATTTTACAGATGGAGAGTTGGTGCTGGACGTCTGCGTTGCGTGGCGTAGAGTAACGACTCTCTCTGGACAATCAGTGCTCTGCAAGGTTTACACGCCAGAGTTGAGTCCCTACTCATCTCGCTCTGAATCACGAGAGAACAGCCACTAAACAAGAACCCGCTTCCAGAACCAGGACCTGATTTACCTGGTGGAGAAGTAAAAGTCGAGTCGAGTCGAATAGGGACCACGTGGTGAGGCACCATAATATTTGCATGTTTCAGAAATGCTGGGGTCCTTAAAAGTGCATTAAATTCCATATCCACCTTAAACCAAGTAACTGCAACAGCTGTGCTATTTAAGGTGGAATGCATAAGTATTGGATCTACTGGAGCCAAACAAACTACTCACTTATTTTCCCTTTCTATGGGAGTTATTGGGCTGACAATATTCTGAAAAGCCTTTGTTCATAAGAGTTACACTCACCTCTGTCTGTAAACTGATAAGTGTATGACTCTCCTGAAGCAGCATCGTGGAGAAATATCCAGGCGAGAATGGCCAGCAGAGAAGCGTTCAGTGGAGTCATCGCAAGCTGTGGAGATACTGAGAGGTGTGATGTGATGCTCTCTTGCTCTGGTGGGCAGCTTTTAAATCGGCTGTAAATTTGCCCAGGGTTTGTTTGCTGCCAGTGTGAAGATAAATAACACCAGCAGCATCAGATTCAAACAGCCGCTCTTGGTCTCATTCAGTCCTTCATTTCCCCCTGTCCTTTAAACTGCACTTCACTGTTAGTGCTAAATATTGTGTATTAAATTGTGAAAAAAAGAAAGTGAGGAAAGTAGATGGTGGGGGACAGTGTACAGTGGAGGTGAACAGAACCAGACGTCCTCCTCTAAAGGCCCCTCAGAGAAAGTGAGGACAGTAGATGGTGGGGGACAGTGGACAGTGGAGGTGAAAGGAACCAGACGTCCTCCTCTAAAACCCCTATCAGAAAGTGAGGACAGTAGACGGTGGGGGACAGTAGACAGTGGAGGTGAATGGAAGCAGACGTCCTCCTCTAAAACCCCTCACAGAAAGTGAGGACAGTAGATGGTGGGGGACAGTAGACAGTGGAGGTGAATGGAAGCAGACGTCCTCCTCTAAAAGCCCCTCACAGAAAGTGAGGACAGTAGATGGTGGGGGACAGTGGAGGTGAATGGAACCAGACGTCCTCCTCTAAAAGCCCCTCACAGAAAGTGAGGACAGTAGATGGTGGGGGACAGTGGAGGTGAATGGAACCAGACGTCCTCCTCTAAAAGCCCCTCACAGAAAGTGAGGACAGTAGATGGTGGGGGACAGTGGACAGTGGAGGTGAATGGAACCACACGTCCTCTTCTAAAAGGAGTGTGAGATGGAGGAGAAACAAAGTTCAACTGGAAAACCTGGATCCTTTACTGTGGTTAAGGTGTTTCTTGCTGGTAGTAGTGGAATTTCAGGTGGTCACTATGGAGACAAAGGGCTGTTAAAGTAGCAGTAGGTAGAATTTCTACTTAAAAATTACAGCTTCAAAATCACTGTGATGCTCCACTGAGCTGTAACAGGGAGAACAGGGTCTCTGTCATCACTACTCCAGCTTCAGCACTTCCAAAACTGCACTATGTAAATTTGGAGGAGGGTAGGAAACCCTCTTGAATTCAGGACAGTGCTGTATAGTGAACTACACTCTGTAACTCCAGTGTGGCGATGGCTGTGTGAATAGTAAAGGTTTCTCAGGAGGGTATTGAGATGCTGCTACACAGTAGCATATGTATTTATTTATTTCTGTGACTTTTATTTGCATATATTAAGACAAATTTCCCCCACTATTTGTTACTGTTATTTCTACATCTATGACAAAGAACACAAATCTACAAACAGATAATTCCTGACTGATTATTCTACTGTTTGTAACCAGTGGGGAGGCGGAGTGGGGGCTTTTCAAGCACTAAGAAATGACGTCAATGTGTAATGAACACACACACACACACACACGCACAGTGTGTATTACACTGTGTTATCTGTGTGCAGTCAGGATCCCTCTCAGACTCTTGAGTAAACTCAGCGACGCGACTCTGACGCAAACTGAACTCCACATTTACTCAGGGCTCTTCTCTCTGTGTTAATGGGGTTTTCCCAGCAGCCCCTGCTCCAGTCCCCGCTCCAGTCCCCGACAGCAGGGGTCTCAGAAGCAGACAAAGTCGCTAACAAAACACGGCTACAGGGACCAGGGCTGGCTTTATTTATATACATTCTGTGTGTGTGTGTGTGTGTGTGTGTGTGTGTGTGTGTATCCCTGTAATTCCAGTGGCCATTTTCCAGAAGCTTTGTTTGTTGATGGCCCTGGTAAAAGGCATCACAGTGGAGCAGCAGGTGGTGTCTCTGTCACAGCTCCATGGTCCTGGAGGATGTGGGTTCGAGTCCTGCTCCGGGTGAATGTCTGTGAGGAGTGTGGTGTGTTCTCCCTGTGTCTGCGTGGGTTTCCTCCGGGTGCTCCAGTTTTCTCCCACACTCCAAAAACACACGTTGGTAGGTGGATTGGAGGCAGTGTGTTAACTGCTTAAATGTGGTATTCCAGTTTAAATAATCTTTCTCTATCTCGTTTCTTTATCTGTGTGTGTGTGTGTGTGTGTGTATTTTCAGCCAAAATATTAAAATTACTGACCGGTCAGATTAATAAAATTGATCTCATATCTTTGTGAATGTAGAAAAATGTAAGAGCAATATAAACTTTTTTTTTTTCACATCCAGTATAAACAGTTATTATGCCAGTGAAAATGGAACGTAAAATGCTAGTTCCTATGCTGAGGGGCGTGGCTTGTCACTGTCCACTTCCAGACACTGGCATGCGTTCAGTTTCTGAATCGGATTAAATTTGATAAAAGACTGATGAGAGTCCGGTGTTTAACTGGATCACACAGGAATGGTTAACACATTCATTCTCTTTCTCTTTCTCTTTCTCTTTCTCTTTCTCTCTCTCTCTCTCTCTCTCTCACGCACACACAAACACACACACACACACGCACACTCACCAGTCTGTCAAGCAGTGCAGAGTTTGTTAAAGTATTTGTCAGTCTCTGTCTCTTAAGAGGCTGAATGTTTTAACACAGTGCTGTGTATAAAATCCTGTGAATGTTGGAGCATAGCGAATCTGTGGCCCTCTGGACCCTCCAGTAGAGGGCAGCCTCGACTAAGGAAAGCCCTAAACCTGTCACTGAGACAAAGAACCCAGTGCTTTATATTTGAGGTCAGGGACTTCAAGTCGTGATGTCCAGCCTGGAGAAATCTGCCCCTGTGCGAGCTCTCTCTCTCTCTCTCTCTCCTCCTGAACGTCACTTTCATCTCCTGGAGCATCGTCCTGGTGGAGGCTGAATACAAGGGAGTCACCTGCACTTCCACCACCTTCTCAAAGCATGTGAAGCCCTCCGCTGGTCTTTAAATGTAGGTTGTGGCCGAATGCCCTCGGAAAAATATGGGTCCCAAGGTGGGACAAGTGGCAAAGCACTGCTTTAGAAACTAATGTTTGTTGCCAGTGCTTGTCCACGAAGGCATGAGATTCCCAAACTTGGTGTGTATCTGTGCTTCTCCCCTCCTCCTGTTTGGATTTCCTGGAGCGCCAGACACATGGTAGGAATTAAAGCAGCTGTTGTTGTATTAGAGTCGTGGAGGGAAAATACAATTATTGGCAAAGTGGAAACACACCACCAGGGAGTTGTGGGAGTGCTGGTGTTTGGATTTGGACGGAGAGGGATGGAGGTTTCTCTGACCCTGGTGGGCGCTGTGTGCAGTGGGGTGTTGGGGTTAAACTCCAGGGCCACGCAGGGTGTGTGCAGCTGCTCTAACTCCGCTACCTCACACACTTCTGGTTCCTTTCCTTAGCTTTTATCAGCTCTGTACTTCGGGATGTTTTGGTTAATCCTTGTTTCTCTGCCTGTGCTCACAGCTGAGAGCTGATCTTAACAAAGCAAATGAGTATCACTCATTCATTCACTGTCTGTAGCCCTTATCCAGTTCAGGGTCGTGGTGGTCGTCAGAAGCCTACCTTGAATCATTGGGCGCAAGGCGGGAACACACCCTGTAGGGGGCACCAGTCCTTCACAGGGCGACACACTCTCACAAATTCACTCACACACACACACACCTGTGGAGAGTTTCACACACTCACCCTGTCACTCACACACTCACTCATTCAGTCACACACTCACCCTGTCACTCACACAGTCACTCACACACTCACACCTGTGGACAGTGTCACACACTCACCCTGTCACTCACACACTCACCCAGTCACTCACACACTCACCCAGTCACTCACACACTCCCTAACACCTTGTGAACTGATGCAGGACCAGCCCTCTGTTAGAACCCAATCCTCACTCTTCAGAACCTGATTCTCTGGCCCCTGAAAGCGGAACGTGGAGTTAGTGTGTTGTAGTAAGTTGATATTTCTCCCCGAGGCCTCAGACTCTGCAGCGCAGTCTTCTCGAGCACGTTCGCCATCAAATCACCCTCCTCTCTCTCCAGCCAGGTTTTGGATTCCAGCGGCTGGTTGTGTTTCATTACGTTCTGCAGTGTGGCTGTGTTTAGAGAGAACCTCCGTCCAGAACCTCTCAACACTTCATCAGTGCTCATGGAGCAGAGGCAGAGACTTCCAAACCCTTCTCTCTCTCTCTCTCTCTCTGTCTCACACACACACTCACTCACTCTCTCTCTTTCACTCTCTCACTCTCTTTTTCTGTCTCCCTTACACAATATCTCTCTCTGTCTGTCTTTCTCTCTCTCACTCTGTCTCTCACACACACACCCTCTCTCACTCTCTCTCACATACACACACACACACCCTCTCTCACTCTCTCTCTCTGTCTCTCTCTCTCTTTCTGTCTCCCTCACACAATATCTCTCTCTCTCTCTGTCTTACTCTCTCTCTCACACACACACCCTCTCTCACTCTCTCTCTGTCTCTCTCACATACACACACACACTCTCTCTCTCTCTTTGACTCTCTCTCTTTGTCTCCCTCACACAATATCTCTCTCTCTCTGTCTCTCTCTCTCTCTCACACACACACACACACTCTCTCTCTGTCTTTCTCACATACACACACACACACACTCATTCACTCACTCACTCTCTCTCACATATATATACACACACACACACACTCTCTCTCTCTCTCTCTCTCTCTCTCACCACAGGCTTCACTTTTCAACACTATACCTCTACTGGTTCCCCAAGGTTCTCTGGTTCTTCGTCCTCCAAACACACACATGCATGATCTCCTAAAGACACCCCTCACTGCTGACTGATGGGTACCTTGTAAACAAACAGACCTGGGTGGGCTTCAAACCCACCGCACTCTGACTCCGGATCGCCACAGCTACTGTGGACCACATGCCTGATCACATCTCCAGCAGAAAGAGTCCAGCAGAAAAGGAGCACTAGAGGAGCTTGGGTCAAAATAATGGAGTGTGTTCATTTTTGGTATAAAATAATGAAGAATATTGCCTTTATCTCATTGAGCTTTAAAGATGACTATAATCAAAAAACACTTTTTATAAAATTCAGAAGATGTCTCCTCTCCATGTGCTGCTCTGCAGTTGGTTTGCTCTGGAAACTGCTGTAATGTGTTTACGAAGCCCCAGTGTCTGTAAATGGGTAAAAAAATTAAAGTGTCTTGGTCCGGTGCTAGGCTTTCTCTCTCTGCTCACAACAGAGAAACGCCATCTAGAGGTTTTTCCAAACGCTGAAAACACAAACAGAGATGAGGATGTTGCTCTATTCCTGCTCCATAGGGGGTAACACTGACTTATTTTTGCTACAAAACTAAACAGCTCAAGTTACACATGAGTTTCTGTGGGAATTTAAACAATGAATAAACACAGACAATTTACACTTCAGACACCGACAATTAACAACCAATTTTCAGCTCAAACACACCGTTCCACCAGAAAAGATGCAGAGATCCTGAATGTGAACACACCAGAGAGAATTGCATGTCCCCACACTCATAGACAAATTGTCTAATTGTCATTAGGATAAAGAGGGAATTTTAGGTGGAGGTGATGAGGGATGTGGGATTCTGCCGTTATCCGTGTCTGTCCTCTCCTGTCAGCACTCTCAGAAAGAAGCACCTACCAATAAACACAGGATCCTGCTCAGTGTTTACTCCTGGGTCAAACGAAGGTCTCTGTGTTGATATAGAGACATACAGCTAAACCCAAGAGGACCCTCCCAGGACTTTGTAGGGTATACAAGTCTTTAACGTTTACCTGTTTTGAATGTCATTGATATTCATCATGCTTGGAATATGTGTTTACTTCAACTGGCATAGTGACATACTTCATGGTAAAGTTTCATGTGGAAACTAGGGGTTCAAGTCTTTAATAGACAAAGGAAATCAGGATTGTTTTCTCTGTGATATTCTTCTCTCTCATAGCCCTTTTTCACCAATGTGGCACTGGTCTCCAACATAAATAGGTTTCAAAAGTTTGTTCCCAGTTGGAACCAAAGAACAGTGGGTTCTTCAGCAGGAACCGTGACAGTGTCCGTGGGTGAATGGACATAAAGAACCTCCGGAAATTTACAGAGCGTTATATCATCCTCGATGGGGTTCTGGGTAAAGACCAGAGAACCAGACGCATCTGTAGAGGTTCTCCTTCTGAAACTGGGAAATGGAGAATGACCTGTAATGATCTGGAAAGAAAACTTGGAAATAAAAGTTAATAAAAAGGAAAATGCAGTGTCTATGTGTGTTTCTGGGGCTGTATTCAGCATGACTTAAGGAGCATTGGTTATTTTCCTTCACTGTTCCCTCTCCGTTCTCTTTGTACTCACTGTTCTGGATTTTAGTTTGTGAGAACAAAACTCACTCTAGAACCAAGCTCTTCAAATCCGTACCTTGTATCCAGGACCAGGCCTGGGTTTTTACAGATACCTGGCCAGTCAGACGCATTAGCAGTTGCAAATATAGTGTACAAACCGGATTCCATAAAAGTTGGGACACTAAACAAATTGTGAATAAAAACTGTATGCAATGATGTGGAGGTGCCAACATCTAATATTTTATTCAGAATAGAACACAAATCACAGATCAAAAGTTTAAACTGAGTTTAAAATTGCTATTTTGCTAGTTTAAAAGTCTTTGCTATTTTACACTGGGTAACCCCATTCTGGTATTGCTGCACTATCTTTCTGCGCAACAATGGTGGAATTGGTGATCCTCTTACCATCTTGGCTTCAGAGAGACACTGACACTATGAGAAGCTCTTTTTATACCCAATCATGTTGCCAATTGACCTAATTAATGTTAATTGGTCTTCCAGCTGTTTGTTATATGCTCAATTTCCTTTTTCCAGCCAATTATTGCTACTTGTCCCAACTTTTTTGGGATTTGTTGACACTGAAATTTTGAATCAACATATTTTTCCTTTAAAATGTTACATTTACTCAGATTAAACTTTTGATCTGTCATCTATGTTCTATTACGAAGAAAATATTGACATTTGCCATCTCCACATCATTGCATTCAGTTTTTATTCACAATTTGTTTAGTGTTTTTGGAATCCGGTTTGTAGTACCAGCTGGCCATTTTAAAATATCCTGGCCTGGAACCCAGGTCCAGTGTCTGGATTTAAAGACTCTGCTTTAGAAACTTCTGTTGGTTCTAGATAAGTGTCTGGGTGTGTGAAATCAATCCATAGTTTAACCAGGTTTCAGTCAGTTGTGTTACAAGTGAAGAACAGTGGTGGCAGTTCTATGCCAATGCCATTTCCTAGTGCTAAAATATTAGCAGTCCCATAGATGTGCTATAAAAAATATATATAAATATATGAAAAATATTATCAGTGGGGTAATCTACTTCAATTTTAAATATATTGTTCATTATAAATATTTATACTATGATTTTATAAGGGACTAAAACAAAAACAATGAAAAACGGTCTGTATATTGTTTCCCATGATGCTCCTGATGGCTTTACCAAAGCTAATCCCCCCAAACTGGCCTCTGAGTGCTGCTTACAGGCTTGACATTAGGGAAGCAGACAGTGAGAAATCGACTCTTAGCTGCCAGCGACGTGTTTAACACACTCCAGGGCAGAAGGGGGTCTTCTATTACCAACCCCTCATCAGTAGATAGGACCTAGGGGCCATACGGGGACACGAGAGGGTCTCTGGGCTGAAACAAAAGGAACAAGAAGGCATTAGTAAGCCCTTGACTGCCTCCATCATCCACTCTATACACTCCAGACAAACCGGGGAGAGGACGCAGAGGGAGAACTAAGTCTCCCCTCTCTAAGAGCACAAGAGGGAGATGAGCCGGGAGATGGATGGTGGTAAAACAGAAAGCTGGAAACGTCTGCTCAGTGTCATCAGAGTGAAATGTGTCTGACTGCCAAGATAAATCCACAAAAGCACCCGCAGGACGGAGAGTGGCGCTTTCCACCGCGGACTCTGAGGTCTCTCAAAGCCACAAAGACCAGAGGAAGGCATGAAACATCAAACCGATCCTGTTCCTCATGATCGAGAGCCACTTATGTCATCAGAGAAAGTCTCATGAAGGGCTTGCTGACAGGAAGTCATCCATCAGCCCTTGGCAGACGGCTCCAGGATGAAGCGGGTTGGTTAAAGGCAACATTTATGATTGTAATCAAGAAAAACTCATCTTTATCTCATTGTGCTTTAAAGGTGATTATAATCAAAAAACACTTTTTGCAAAATTCAGAATATGTTTCCTCTCCATGTGTTGCTCTGCAGTAGGTCTGCTCTGGAAACCACTTTAATGTGTTTACGAAGCCCCAGTGTCTGTAAATGGGTAAAAAAACAAAGTGCCTGGGTCCGGTGCTAGGCTTTCTCTCTCTCTGCTCACAGAGAAACGGCAAAGATAGAGACCACCAGATGTTGAAATTCATGAAAAGAGATGAGGACGTAGATGGAACTGACTCTAAATTAGATAAAGCACTGCGTGAAAGTAAACACAGAGCTGGTTTTTTTTCATTCTTTCAAAACCTAATGTGGAAAAGTCCTTTTATGTGCAGCGGTTGCCTTAAGTTTAGAGCAGCAGTCTGGGGACTTTATGGAGTTGATTATGTTGCAAAAACACATGTAAGACCTGATCTGAGACATTTTAGTATAACATTTGTTTTTATATGTTTGATGTGAAAGTTTGTAAATTAAAATGTGCACTTGTAGTTTTGATGTGAGAAATAAAATAAATAAAATAAAAATCAGAGCAGAAGGGGAGGGGCAGTGGGAATGACACGCTTTCTTCAACAAATCAGAGGGGCGCATTTTGCATGACCAGTGAGTGGAGGAAGCAACTGGAGGCTGTTTAACACCTATATCGTGGGATTAGGAGTCCAGAGAGTAGAGTAGAAATGCTTCTGTCCTCTTTCTGAAGGGACTCCTACTCTAGAGGAGAAGCTGCAGGAAGTTTAGGGCTAGCCTTGGGCTGTGTTTTTAGCCTTTAGCTCAAGAAACTGGCTGAGTAGCATTAGCTTAACCACTGTATTGTCTCCTTATTTCATGCTGTTCTTGAATAATTTAATAAAACAGTGCTAGTGAACTTAAGTGTTCATCTCATTAATTATGGCTGAGTGCACAGCAGTGCATTAATATAGAATTCAGATGTTGTGAGGCAGTCATAGATGTGCGTACACTGTGCATTTTTATATACGATTTTAAACATTTATTTTTTAGTAGTAATTTAGTTGTTCCAGAATAACCTTAGTACATCAGCACATCTCTGGGGGCTCTTATTAGAAAGATATATATTGTTTTTTCTAGCTCTTGTTGCAGTATTGCACTGACGTTCTCAGAGATCTGTTGCAAGGCCCCATTTTTGTGAAGGAGGAATGTAAGCAGCAGGGCCCCGAACAGCAAAGATAGAGCAGACAAATAAAATCTGATGCAACCTCAAGCTGCTTTTGTAATTTCATTGCTCCACTGCCGAAGCATCCCAGCAGAGCAGCGCGCCAACTCACGGTCCCGAATTGTGGCCTCGCGATCAGGGCTGAGCCTGAGCAGCTTCTATGTCTCCCCACACCCACAGCTTCCTTACCTCTCCTTTTGTAAATTTACTGTAGCCATCCCCTTCGTCGAGAGCATTACTCAGAGTGATGGATTGCCCCAAGACTCACAGCTCATGTGCAGAGAGGGCACTGTTAAAACCATAGTCCCGAGGACGTACATTGACCATAACACTGCCGCAAGGAGCAGCAAAGCAGATCGTATTCACAAGAAGGATGGTAAATTTTGGGGCTTGATAGATGTTATTTACTCTTGCCTTCTTTCCAGTATTTCTCTGTTCACTGCAAGTGAAATCATCTTAAATGTAACATTTCTCATCCTGAGACTGTTGTAAGAAAATGTTTCTACTTTTTCAATCTGTTTTACACAGTCAGGAGGAGCCGTGGGTTGAGGGAATGATTTACAGCTTTCACCCAATCATGCCTCGTCTCCAGCTAAGGGCTGTGCCATATTGTATTGTTCGCAAAAATATGGTGATCATTTTTAACATGATAAAAAATATAAATATGGTGATATTGTTTATGTAATGATTTGTTTATATAATGACGTCATGCAGTTACGCGTAATATGCCATACGTTCTTTACATGAGACTTATAGACATGGTGATGTACGGTGGAAAGTGACTCTGAGGCAGAGGGATTTGCTCCAAAAATGGGGGAGTGACTTCAGTCGTGTTATAACACCTAAACCATGGTGTTATGTAAGAATATATTTAGCTAAATATTATTAATATTAATATGACACTCCTGTTGCAATAGTTTTTGAAATAAATGATTTTACTTTTCAGTGATTTATTCATATTGGCAAAAATATAGTTATCACCAAAATACCCTGAAATATTGTGATATAATTTTAAGGCCTTATCGCCCACATCTAGTCTAGTTCCATCCCTTTTAAGCTGTTAGCTGAACTTCCTCCTTCACACACACCTCCATTGGGAAGGTGAGGACAAACACCTGCTTCCTCCAAGACACTTTCACAATGCCACTGATACAAGCCAGAGCTAAAGGGATAGAGTCAGGACAGAGTCATGGTTAATCCACTGTTTACAGCTCAGTCAGATCAGAAATTATACATTTGTGGAAATGATGCAGAGTTGTTTGCAGGGCTCCAGAACAGAGAGAAAAGCTCATGTCATGCTGAATGCAGCCTCAGAAAAACACACAGACAGAGCAAGTTCCTGTTTTATTTCCTTTTATTTATTTCTATAACACTCTGTAAATGACCTGTCCAACTCCACTGTGTCATAATGCTTTATTTAAGGCTCTGAGCTCTTTCTGGAGCTTCTTTATCTTGACTCGCCCACAGACACCATTACAGTTCTCTTTGGTTCCAGCTGAAGAATTCATTGGTTCGTAAACCAATTTATGTTGGTGGAAATGTGCCGAACGATTCCAGATTAGGTTTCACATTGGGGCAGTATGCCGTGGGTCTACAACTGCACCACCACTTTTGAGGTGACACTGTGTAAAGACCTCTGTGTGGTCATTGTTCTTTATAATTTTGGAGAGAAGAAACCACTTTCTGAGCAGTTAACACCAGTTTATTAGTTTAGTACAGTACCAGAATCCAGCATCAAGCCCAAGTCTGAATCTATGTTTGGGCTCCATTATAGCCTCTGTTTATAGGGTTTCCAGCTGCAGGTGGTAAAGAGTCAATGGAGGACATTTATACAATTTTAAGGACAAGGTCTAAAGGGGACTATAGTGTTTCCTGCACTTCCCACATGGAAGATTTCACGCTTGTCTTGTGGCGCCTTTGAGTTTCTTCACCAGCCTCCACCAGCCTCTCAGCGTTTTGACTTAGGGACTTCTGGGACTTCTCTTCACATGTCTCACCATATGTACCTCAGTAAAGCACACTGTAAAATTTAGTCGTCCATAACAGCAGCCACCTCTGCCTTTGACAAAGAGGTTGCTCTGTTTTCTTCCTTCATCCCTCAATTCCTTAGGTTCTGTATTCACCAGATTCAGCCCATGTTGTTGCGTCTTCAGCGGGCCCATATTGTTGCGTCTGCAGCCGGCCCGTGTTCGCGTGGTTGTTGTGATTTTATCCTTCCCCAGAGCACTACTGTACTTTCACTTAAGCTACCTGCCTCCAAGTTTCAGAAAGAACCACAGATTGTTAGACACATTTGGTCCTGGAGGGCTGGTCAGTTTCAGACAAAAGCACTCTGCATATGTTTCTCCGCTCCTCCGGCTCCTTCACTTCTGCAGGAATCCCCAAGGGCCTGGAAGAATAAGTGAGATTCCTTCTCCAACATCTGCTGCAGTTTGACTTGGCGCTGGGCTCTGGCTGCACATTCCATCATTGTTATTTCTCTGTTCAGCTTCAGAGAGGAAATAAAGATATTACAGACACCATCTACCCCAGGCGGTGGCTAATGATAGCCTCTCGATCCCTGTCTGGATAAAAGACACAGAGAGAAAGATCAACAACAATCAATCTGGTGGTTAAGGGGTCTATCTCTGTGTGTGTGTGTGTGTGTGTATGGTGGGTATAAAACTGTGGTTTTACAAGAGCAGGAATTTTTTTTTTGCTGTAGTTCACTTTGGTGAGTTTCTATTGGTCCATCCTTTATGAATGTGTCACATAATATGAAGGACATCTTCTGTGTTCACAGCCTGAGGGAATTTATACACATCTAACTATAAGACCATTCATGATTCACTGTACACATGAATTTCCCTGTGTCTGTGTGGGTTTCCTCCGGGTGACTGTCTGTGAGGAGTGTGGTGTGTTCTCCCTGTGTCTGCGTGGGTTTCCTCCAGGTGACTGTCTGTGAGGAGTGTGGTGTGTTCTCCTTGTGTCTGCGTGGGTTTCCTCCAGGTGACTGTCTGTGAGGAGTGTGGTGCATTCTCCCTGTGTCTGCATGGGTTTCCTCCGGGTGATTGTCTGTGAGGAGTGTGGTATGTTCTCCTTGTGTCTGCGTGGGTTTCCTCCAGGTGACTGTCTGTGAGGAGTGTGGTGCATTCTCCCTGTGTCTGCATGGGTTTCCTCCGGGTGATTGTCTGTGAGGAGTGTGGTATGTTCTCCCTGTGTCTGTGTGGGTTTCCTCCGGGTGACTGTCTGTGAGGAGTGTGGTGTGTTCTCCCTGTGTCTGCGTGTGTTTCCTCTGGGTGACTGTCTGTGAAAAGTGTGGTGCGTTCTCCCTGTGTCTGCGTGGGTTTCCTCCGGGTGACTGTCTGTGAGGAATGTGGTGTGTTCTTCCTGTGTCTGGGTGGGTTTCCTCCGGGTGCTCCGGTTTCCTCCCTTGCTTCAAAAACACATATTGGTGGGTGGATTGGAGAGTCAAAGGTGTCCGTAGGGGTGAATGTGTGAGTGTTTCGCCCTGTGAAGAACTGGCATTATTAAAATAATGAAATTGTTATATTGCCTCCTGCCTATTGCCTGAACTGGATAAGGGTTACAGACAATGAATGAATGAACATCAAATATACTGCCACTGCACACAAGACTAGATGTCTATAGAAATGACTGGTGTGCATGATTTATTGTGAGTACTCCTATAGTCCTGGAGTGCTAACCGAGCTTCTCCTGTTCTGCGCACATGTTAAAACTGAGCTGGTGTCGAGATTTGCCTTTATTCAACATCTCAGAAAGCTGCTGTAATGAAACAGCTTGAAGAACAGTGTCCAGCTGATACCAAAACACCACGCTCCACCACTGGGTGTTATTCTATTAGAAGCCATAATATTAAACAGTTGACCAACAGTCATTTCTCAATTTGTTCTGGCAATGACCAGACCTCAGTCCGACTCCTCACTGGGGTCATGATGATATTGAGAAGATACTTTTACTCCAGTGAACTCTGTGGAAGATTCCCTCAAGACCATATTACATCCAGATTCTCACTGGTGTTCCCCCTCCTTCCTCATCCTTGACTTCCAGGCCTTTGGAGAAGGTCAGATAATTTCTGGAGAACTGAAAAAATACACAGCTGTCTATTTGATCTAAACATATCATCTTGTGTTTATGTTCCCACATCTGCTCATACTGTAAAAATACTGTTTACAAAACAAATTAATTGTTTTGGCTTTAAATTATTAATTATTATTAATTTTTAACTTTCACATTTAACATTTTAAATTTAACATTAATAATAATAATAAAATAATAATAAAAATAAAAATTATACATTTTTTAAAATTCCCATCAGAGATTACACATTGGTTACCACATTTTTCATACTGTAATACCGCCTCAAAATATTTTTGCAGTATACAGTATTATCCCGGGGGTGCACAAAGTTGAGTGGTTTTCGGCATTGTGCAGTTCAGCTCAGAACAGCCCGACATGTGCAGAAGACATCAGTAGTCAGTGAGCTCCCACAGTGCCCTCTCCCTGTGGTTCTCTTAAACAATAATAATAATAATAATAATAATAATAATAATAATCATATTAATAATACATTATATTTATATAGCATTTTTTGAGTACTCAAAGTTTTCAGAGCAAACATACAGGAAAGGCAGACATGAGAACATAACATAATTATAGAATACCAATAGGGAGACAATATAATCATGGACAGACTATCATTAATGGGAAATGAAGGCAAGAGAGAAGTAGTAGGCTTTAAGTCTGAATTTAAATGGGGAAATAGAGATGCACATGAGTTACATTTTTTGGCTGTGTTCTTAAAGACTTAACAGAAATTTGGCCCAACACACACATATCATAAATACCACCCTCATTTTAAGATACTGTCCACATTTTTAAATGGTATGGTATGCAAAGCAGACTTGGGGCTGGAGGGCAGCGGTGGCTGGTAGATTTCCCCAATGAAGGTAATAAAGCATTGCTTCTTCTGAAATATCATCGCAGTTTAATAAAAAAAATCTCCATTTTTGTGGATTTTTTGTTTTCACATCATTTGAACACAGCAGGTGATCCTTCACAATCTTTAAACATTTCAAGAGGAATAGACCAATAGAAATGCTCTAAAATTACTTGGAATAAAATCTTCCACTGAAATTTAAGGTTTTTTTTCTTCCTCCTGTGAAGTTGCTGTTTTGGAGATACATGTTTTTCACTGGACAGAGACGATATGTTTTTTGATATTCTCTAATTGTTCAACCAGGAGACATGCTCAATCAAGCACATTCTTATGATTATGATTTTAAAGCTTCAAATGTTTAGGTTTAATCTAGAATTGTCAGAATGTTCATCCATCAACATCAGCAAAAGATTAACACTAATATAGTCTTGGAAATCCCATAGGGGTGCTAGTAGAAACTGCAGTATATCAGGAGTTGTGTTTATCCTCGTATTTGTGTTACATTTCTGACCCTGCCACTGCGTTTCTGAAAGTCTAGACTGAAGAACAGCATGGCTGTACACAGGAAGTTAGATTGTGTTCATTGATGGAGATATAATTGTGAGCCAGAATACTCCATGCCTTATGCAACCTGATGCCCTGTTGTGGCTCTGGAAAGCTGCCCTTTCAATAACGTACAGAAATCCAAAGCTGCAGCTGACACAAAAGAGCTGCAAAATCTCATCATGGAAAACAACAGAAGTAGGGGGTATTTAGGCGTATGGTTTCCCTTTCTGTGGCAATCATTTTTCATGTCAATTACCAGAGAATCCAGCTACCACAGGGTTCATTACTTTGGCAGGAGGAGCCAACGGCCGCCCACTGAAGTGCACAAGAACTGCAACCTGTAGGTACTCATTGCTAATGAGGCGTAACGTTATTGCATGCCCGGCCTGCGGTAAGCCAGCGATATTCACTGTTTTTACTTTGTGTAACTCAATATATTAAGGTTTATTTTATATTATGCCAGGTTTGCAGTAGAGTTTAACCTTCCACTTCTCTTTCTCAAAGTCCATATGCCATGAGACAATTGTTCTTACTATTACTTCATAAATTTTCGTACACATTCTACTGCTATCATCAGTCACTCCTAAACAACTGGCGAGATTGATCTTAAGGGTGCCTACTATCTGCTTTCAGCTATGGCGTCTCTCGTTTCAAAACCTCAGGCTCTTTATTTAGTCAAACCCTTCATAGACAAAATGGCAGACTCCTTTATTAGTCCTCTTGGATCTGTATACGCAATATCACAGCCGCCAGGTCACTGCAAGAACAGATTAAAAAATAGGTTTAGCTATGATTCCCCGTTTACTTCAACTTCTACGAGGACATTCCCGACTATTTCTCCTTACAAAGTCCTCAGAGTCCTTTTAAATGCAAGGCAGATGGGACTGCCCATGCTCCTGCTCTGCTTTTATGAGAGGAAAGTGAATGAGAACAGATCACATAAACTCAGATCAGACTTCCCCTGACTCTATCACCGACTCTTCCAACAGGCAAAGGCAGAAAAGCCAAGCACTAATGACAAGGCCTTAACCTGCAACCTCAGTGAATGCAGCTTTAATAGAGACATCAAGCAAGTTATAGATGGAGAGGGGGTGACCCTGGCCACTCTGTAGGTCAAACCGAGAGATCTGTGAAAGTTAAAAAGCTCTAGGATCTAGTCATCTGTTTGCTGTATCAGGACTTGAGGCACTCAGTACCTATGGTGCTATGTTATCCTTAGTGTCTGTCGCAGTTCATCGTGGAGATGGTGTAACAAGTCCGAGTCAAGACGCAAAACCTCAAACACAAAGACTCAAAAGGATGACAGAATCTACCCTTCTGGACAGGCTTTGCAGTAGATTACAAAACATTGATGTGAAAATTTTATTCCATTCTGCCTTGATAAATAAGAAAATAAATAAATAAATAAATAAATAAATAAATAAATATGGGTCAGCCGTGGCCTGGTGGTGAGGAACTGGGCGTGTAGTCGGAAGGTTGCTGGTTCGATCCCCAGAGCCGGCAGGTCATGACTGAAGTGCCCTTGAGCAAGTCGCCTAACCCCCAACTGCTCCCAAGGTGCCATGGCTAGGGCTGCCCTCCACTCACTGCCCCCTGGTGTTCACTAGTGTGTGTGTGTAAATGTGTGTTTCACTGCACGGATTGGGTTAAATACAGGTTAAATTCCTCTGTATGCAGCACCATGGCCAATAAAGTTCTGGATCACAAACACCATCTCAGTTCATTCAAAAGGTACTGGTTGGTGATCTGTCATTCCCGTCTAGTCCCAAAAAATCCAACAAGAATGGACAGTGCAACAATAGAGAAAAGCTTGTGCATCTTTTACACAGTGATAGGAAACACCATTGCAATGAAAGTTACAGTTGTAAAACTTGCTATGAGTCTTTCCAGGTTCACAGACAGGTCAGGGCCCACTATACAGTGAATGAGTGAATGAATGAGTGAGGGAATAAGGTGTTTGCCTCTTAATATACCCCTCTAGACCACGCAAGGCTTTGAGTATGAGAACATAAGACAGTACTTGCACAGAACTCCGGTACCGAACGCAAGCATGTTATTTTGTAAACAGCAGCTTTCTGATAAATCTCGGCCTGTTGATACTTCCACACATGGCCAATAGAGGGCACTGCAGCTCCACTGGAGAGTCCAGAATGGAGGATGATGAATCTCTGAAGGGAAGTGTGTCTTAGCACGTCCAGCACAGGAAAGAGGGAATTAGAGAGAGTAATTAAAACGTATTGACACCATATGTGCTCCGCCTCTCTCAGCCTTTGGCCAGTGTGAAGGTGTTTAACCCGTAATTACAGACAGGCTGCCTGCAGGCTGATTATATAACCACACACACACACACACACACACACACACACACACACATGGCATGTACACACAAGCTCGAAGTCTGAGACACTGTTTAGCTTCACAGAGTGGAAGTCAGTGCAGGAGACTGAGCACTACGCATCCTGTACTTGATTTTGATTCAGTTCCGAACAAAGACTCCTATCTAAAGATGCCAAAACATGACGGTGTGTGGGTGTGTAAAGTGGGTGTCTGCATCTTTGTTTATACCATGTACCATAAAAAAAATTAAATGCTTCTACAAAATATTTTTTTTTGCCCCGATCTATTCCCTGTTGTCTGACCAAAGCACAGCGATGACCCAGACTCCTGATGATGTCATCACACGTCTTGTGGGATGCTGAGGTCAGGGAGGGGTTGTGTTGCCAATAGCTGATAATAAAAGACCTTTGAATAAACACTGTAACTGCCAAATGAGTCCCAATCTGTGAGCAAACATGATTACACTGTTTTCAGGGAAAGCCAAAACTGGACCTCCACAGACTTGGCATTTCCAGAAGGGCTTTTTTAAAAGCAGCGGAGACGTCAGCACGCTCGTCCAAACATTGAGAAACCAGCCGGCGTGAGTCGCAGACAGAAATACGAGGAGCTGAGGTGACCCTGGGACTTGTTTGTGAAAGTCTGACAAAATAAGTGGAGGTCTGTGTGGGTGGACTCCGGGCTGTGGGACTGAAGAAGCTACAGATGGCTCACAGCGACTGCGATTGCAAAGCCTTCAGCAGGCCGAGAGGAATGTGACGGGCAGAGATTTCTGGTGGCCAAAGGAGTCTTCAAAACAGTGCTGGGACAGAGATCTGCCATATGGGACCCAGCAGACACAGACAGGGGAAAATAATGATTTGAGGAAATGGTTGTGATATTATGATGGGAATCTCTGGGGTACTGCTGAGTTTGTTCTCTCTACTCTTCTAGGAAGTGATTTGCTGGCAGGATTTGATAGTATGAAGCCTCTAAAACTACTGGGATCAGGTGCTGGAGTTGGATGCGTAGCTGGGATCATCTCAAACATTCTGGATAGAGCTCAATCCTCCAGAGAAACAAAGCCCAACATGAGGGAGGTGTGCAGCCGCTCCAGAGCCCCTGGTGTGCCCACAATGGGTGTGGCTTAAAGGAACCTTTCATCTAGTAAGGTTTTCAAATGATTATAGAACATTACTAAGAGGATTTGATGGCATTCAGCCACATAAACATCAGTGAGGTCAGGCAGTGACACCACTCCAGCTGATCTCAAAGGTACTTGATGCACTAATCCACTGGATTTCCATTGCTGAAATTCTTGGGTCTGGAATTTGGGTTGGCATCGTCTTTTACCATGTACTGTAGAAGATAGCGGGTGCATTATATAACACCGATGACATCCATCGTCTTGATTCCCTTATAACGAAATGCAACCATCCCTGTAAATCTTTTATCTTCCAGCAGTGCTGACGTTCCAAATGCAGACCCTTAAAGCTGTTGCCCAACCTTTCTGTCCTGTCAGCATGTAATCTCCCAAGCGGCTGCTCCTCCCGGAGTGTCCAGGTGTTCTGGCAGCTGTGAGGGATGGGAGGAGGGGAAAGTAGCTCTGAAGAAAGCTGAAAAATCACCTCACTGCTCTTTAACTCCCACCACCACACTTCAAAGCTCCCTTCTTGACATCAGCTTGAATGCTCTCCAATTAGAGCTCTGTAGGGGGCGTGCACCCTCTGACCACAACACTCTGACCCCTGTGGAGTTAAGCTTAGTTCATCTTTATCAGCAAATATTTCTATTTGTATTAACACCATTTTTTGGACAATGCCAGTCTCTGCACTCTTGGTCTATCCAGGCTACAAGTGAGTTCTGTCCCTGGTTTAAATGTTGGCCCCAGTTATGGCAGCCCACCTGAAAACACAAGATCTCACTAAATTAAGAAACCACTATGGACTTATAGGGAGTTACAGGGCTGCTCGTCTTTATCTGATACAGGCAGCACACCTTGGTCCCACTAATGGTGTTTTTCCACTGCATCCACTCAGCTCTGGCCCTTTTACTTTTCCACCGGCCACATCTGGTCCTGGTCCCTGGAACCGGGTTCTTTTTTAGTCCTTGCTCAGTTACAGATACATTTGAGCCGAGTAAGTACTAAATGTGAGGTGTAAACCTTGCAGAGCTCTGATTGGCCAGAGACCTGTCAATCACCAGGAAACACAGAGCTGCAGCACAAACTCAAAGCTTGTAAAATCTCTGAAGTTACAGCAGCTTTCACGTTAGTTTTTATCCGACTCTCAGCAGCAGCTCGTAACATTCCCCCAGGGGATTTCTGAAGAGGGTCAGATGCTGCTTGGGTCGGTGGCTGAGGAAAAACTCCAGCGAAAGCTGAACGTGCGACAAGGAAAACTGCTCAGTGAGGAACTGGGGGCGGAGCTGTGTTCAGTCCAAACAACAACAACAACAACAACAACACACCACACAATGAGTAAACAGCGCCAAACTTTACCGCCACATTGTTGTAGCTTTCAAAGCCCACGGTCCCCGTTAGAGACAGGGTTTTGTGCCGTCACCCCCCCCCCACACACACACACACAAATTTCATGGGGGAGCTTTGCTACTGGAAAAACCACCATCTAAAACTGAGCTGAATCGAGTCAAGCCAATCCCATGCGGTGGAAAAGCAACATAAGGAATGCTGGGATGGATCTTTAGTATAAGGAAACACACTATGTGATGGCATATATTACTGCCATATAGGCCGGTTGTTGCTTAGGGACTAAACTGAAACTACCACAACAGTGCTTCAAAGCTCCAGAAGCTAGACTCTTGCTTTGACATCAGCACAAATCCCTTCAAATTATGGCTTTTCAGGGAGGTGTACCCTGTCATCACACAGCTCATTCCTCACAGCTACTGCTGAATACAGGTGAGCGCTCTGCCACAGGTGAGGAACAAGCCCTGAAACACCTGAGAAAACAAAGAGACCACAGAATGCTGACACTATCACTCTCTGGCAATCTTCAATAGGGTTGTAGAGGTCCTCTGTAAAGAAGGAAAGCATTGATTCATCATATATCCTTGTTTCTTTTTCTTCTGTTTACTACATTGAAGATATCTAATCTGGAAAGGCTTTGCCCTGGATATTATAACATTGCTGTGAGGAAGGCATTCAGCTACATACACATTAGTGAGGTCAGGTCCTGATCACCAAAACCACTCCAAATCATCCCACTACTGCCAATTTCACTAAAGAGTATGGGCCAATATCTGGACCACTGCCCCATTCAGGAGCGCCTCGAGGGGATATATTTTTTAAAAGAGGACATAGTATGAAAAATAAAATAATTTATGGGGTGTTTTAGCTCATTAATGTGTGAATCTGGAGACCACCAATCCACACACTGTGAAACAAGATCCCAGTCAGTTTTCTATGTGCTGCCTAAGTCAGAAAACACAGGATAAAATGAGACACTCTGATTCTGCTCCACTTCTGACGTCAAGTGCAGTCTTTAGAATGGCCTGGCCCCCTCGTCTGAGTCTGCCCAATCACAGCGCTGGAACTTACTGCTTATGTGAGAGAGCAAGACTAAAACCAGCAAAACAGACACAACGAGCATGGAGAAATATGAGCACTGAGTAAAAACTGCTGCAGCACGCCTGGTTTTCAACCAGCCTTATGTCACACCTCTATTAGCTGAGCTGCATTGGCTACCCTTAGCTGCTCGCATCAAATTTAAATCACTAATGATGGCCTTCAGAGTATTCACTGGTTCTGCTCCCATCTACCTCCATAGACTCTTAAAACCATACGTTAGCGCCCGCCCTCTCCGTTCCTCAAAGGAGCACCAACTAACACGACCAACCCCCCATACAGGTCAGTCGAGGCTATTCTCATCTCTGGTACCACGCTGGTGGAGCGAGCTTCCAAGCACTATCAGAGCAACAGAAACCCTCTCGGCATTCAAGAAATCCTTGAAGACCCAGCTCTTCCGATTGCACTGAAAGTCTTTCTTTAATGCACTTATTACTTCCTGGCACTCAATGTAATTTGTATAAATTGTGCTGTAGTTTGAATGTTAGATCCTCTTTTGTAAGTCGCTTTGGATAAAAGCATCTGCCAAATGCATAAATGTAAATAAATGTAAATGTAAATGTAAAAACCGAGAAGAAAGAGAACCGAGAAAAAAAAGCTAAAAACCAGAGCTTCTGCTCCTCACTCCTCACTGCTGTGCACTCGGGGTCGGGGTGAACAGCGAGCGGCTCATCATCAATTAAAGGAACAGGTGCTGAAAGCGGGGGTTCTGAACAGATTTGTTTACACAGTGGGAGAACACTGCTGTGGGGCTCGTGGGGTTTGGACCAAAGCAGGTCACAGATTTATGTAGCGTTTGTGGTAAATGGGGAGAATTTGTTCATTTTTGACTCTTCTCAGAGCTTTAGAGAATGGGAAAAGTCTATTTATCAGCCTTTACCTTGTGCTTAATGTTTGATGAAATGAGACATTCCAAAAGGAATGGAATGAAATGAATGTGTTCGCGTATTTGAAGCTGGATTAAATATTCGTTTTATGATGCTTGGAACAGGCCATGTTCTTGGTTTTCCGTCCAGATGAGGGAACTCTAATTGTCGAATATCTGAAAAGCAGAAGATAAATTCTTTATTTCCCACAGCTTCAGTAAGTTGTGAATTCGCCGCGTTGGGTTCTTTGTCCTGATATAATGTAGGTCAGGCTATAAAAGGAAGAAGGTGAATATTAGGCCTGTAACAGCTGGAAACCATTGTGCAGCGCAGGCCTGGAAATGACACAGTGAACATGTTGCCAGCTCAAAGCACTGCTCAGCAAATACCTCCGCAGTCCGGTCCTGCCATGTGTCTCAAGAAAGCTTTACACCAGCTTTCGGAACATTTGCTGCGAGGATTTGATGGCATTTGGCCACAGGAACATGAGCGAGGTTAGACGTTGGTGTTGGACGATTAGCTCTGGATGATAAACACAGCTAATATTTCAACTCCTCTCAAATACAGAGGTATTGGATGCTCCTTAGTTGCTCCACTGGTCCTTAGCCCAACGCTGGGGCTTTTATACCCCTCCGGTGGACTCTTGGCACTGGGCATGGTGACCAAGGGCAAGCCAGGATCGATGGATAATTAAAGAGATTAATTTAATGGCGCATAAATGGTAAATGGCTTTGTAAACTGGCCTCAATTTGTTTGTCCTAATGAGCCGCAGTAAGGACTGACGTAGGAGAGGCTGGTCAGCTCTGACGATGGCTATCTCGCACATGTTTTACCCTGGCTCTTTGGGGCCAGTCGGTGGCTCGATGGAGTTAGCCGTCACACTGATGGAGAAATAAGGGAGGGAGGGAGGGAGGGAGGGAAAGAGGGAGTGGGGCTGAGGCTCGGCTCCTGTTGCCATTGTAAATAATTTGTGGAACGATAAACCGCTAATATCTGATTTTGCTCTAATGGTATCGACCGCACATGCTTCCAAACACAACACGGAAAAAAAAAAGAAATGAAAAGAACCTGGACTGGAAAAGTGCACGAGGAGCCAAGAACACTGATTACCAATAGGTTGGGGGCAGGGGGCAGGGGGCAGGGGGTGGGGGGAGCACAACTGAACATGTGCAGAAACACACACTCCTACACTGTGCTACAAAGGCGTGCTCACTGTGGCCAGTTTGTGATCAAACAAGGTGTTTGAGCTCGTCAGAAAAGCAGCTGCACATGAGCCTAGTGCCAGAGGAGCATCTTTGGGATGAGCATCGTCAAATCCTTGTGATGTAAAGCCTTTCCAGACGAGCAGAGGCTCCTGATTATTATGATTCATTTGAGAAGAAACGCTGGATACGCAGCTGTCCACACTTTGGACTTTGGGCCAGCAATGGCTAAGGCACGCTCACACACACACACACACACACACAGACACACACACTCTTAGCAGCTTTAAGAGGAGCTGGTCTCAGTCGAAGGTGGTGTGACGGAGTGTGGAGGATGTTTCCAGAAAGACGAGACTAAGTGGGAAGTGAGATCCGTTTCCAGCCAAAAATAACATGAACATAACACACATTTTGGGGAAGAAGGATACTCGTCTCCTGGAGAGAGAGAGAGAGAGAGAGAGAGAGAGAGAGAGAGAGAGAGAAAATACAGGCAGCCTGAAGAAGAGTAAAGAAATATAGAAAAAGAGGGAATGAGAGAGTAACAAAGTGAGGGAGAGATAAACAGAGTTTGGACTCATATGATTTACTAAGGTGATTTACTCAGTGATAGTCTCAGAGCAGAAATATCTGCTAAACCCAGCCGTCGCTGCACAACCCACCAGCCGCAGTATTTTGACGTGGGCGATTTAAAGGACATTATTGGGTCCACTTATGTCCAGATGCAGGGACAGTGATGTAAGTCCAGAGTCGTTTGGGCCTCCATTTGCACAGCGCAGTGACCTCACTCCTCTCGGCCCTCACATTAGCTCCAGAGACGAACGGCACTGACATGTTTGGCGTCTCGACAGACCGCCGCGAAACACTATATTTGGGCACTTTGTCCCGCAGGTGATGTGATTTACTCTGGAGCTTCGGGAAGGTGCCCCTCCACGGCGCTGGAAAGTCAGATCCATTTACGGCCCGAGGTTCCAAGCCAATGTGTGTTGAATTAACAGGAAGCTGTTTAGCTCTAGCGTTTCTCCTGCTCCGGCCCGACATCCAGGGTCTCCTTTCTGCTACAAACGATACGCAGCTGTCCGCCGGGCACGGACACGGGCACTTTCCTGGAATTGTGTGGCATCTCTTAAAGCATCGGCAGAATTCGATAAGCGAGGTTGTTTTGCTTTGGAGGCTGACTCGACAAGAACACGCCGGGTTTATGCACTTTGGCCGGAGGCGCCGGGCGCTAGTTTTCAGGCGAAGGCTTTGACTTAATGCATCTTGACAAATTTGCAACACTCACAGAAGAAGATCCGGACACAGCGTGTGAGCGCTGTGTGTGGAAGGAGCTGTGGACACGTTCCTGTACTAGTTACGTACAAGTTAAAATACTTGTTACAGCGGTCAGCCATAACATTAGGAACACTTCTTTCTCTCCTTCTTTCTCTGTGCTGAGCCTGGAGTAGCAGTGACAGGGGCTCTGTTCTCCCTGTTAAAGCTCAGTGGAGCATCACAGTGATTTGGAAGCTGTAAATTTAAGGTAAAAATGCTACATAATGTTGCTTTAAAATACCCTTCTATTACAGTGCTTTTCTTTCCGGTTTGATAAGAGTGATCTCTATATTTGTTGAAATAGAGTTTTGAACTTCATAGTAATGATGATGATGATAATAATAATAAGAAGAAGAGCCCCTGGTTCTCACCCTGTCACATACTCCTCCTCCACCAAACAGGGCAGGTCCACACTGTAAATCCTCTGCGCTCAGACGAGCCGCACGGTGCCAGCCGTAGTTTTAAGCCCCCGGCGGCTGGGTGTATTTCAGCCGTATTATTCTTTTCTGAATTTCTCTTCACAAAGAAAAGCTCCTGAAGTGAAGCGGTGATTTACTGCTCGACACAGAAAGCCCTCCGTGATGGCGGCGTAGGCCATAAAGACGGCACTCAGGTTAACGCCGTTCCTAAAGCAGGGGGGTCTGAGAGCGGACCCCGGGCTCAGTATTTCACTTTAATTTCCTGCTCCTGGACAGTGGTGGACTCGGCAGGGCATGTGTTGGGATGTTATTACTGCAGTCATTCAGCCCGACACCAGGAGATGAGCAGAGAGGGAGGGGGTGTTATTATTATTATTAACCACAGCTCATTCTGAGAATAATAGGGAAGCAGTCTGGGGTCAGGAGGGTGGTGCGCTGGATGGGTTTCACTCTTCGAGACATTTATCCACACCCTCAAAGTTTAAAACCTGTAGTTTAATCCTGATAAAGGTTCTCAGAGAGAAGCAGGTTTTATTTACAGCGGCTAATGATTCACCAGCATCACACCCCACTACACCTATTGGGGTTTATACGTGTGTGAGAATGGGAGTGTGTGTGTGTGTGTGTGTGTGTGAGTGACTGGGTGAGTGCGTGACACTGTCTACAGGTGTGTGTTTGTGTGTGTGTGAGTGACTGGGTAGGTGTGTGACACTGTCCACAGGTGTGAGTGTGACAGTTACTGGGTGAGTGTGTGAAACTGTCCACAGGTGTGTGTGTGTGTGTGTGTATATGTGAGTGCCTGGGTGAGTGTGTGAGACTGTCCACAGGTGTGATTGTGTGTGTCTGTGTGTGTGTGTGTGTGTGTGTGTGAGTGACTGGGTGAGTGTGTTAGACTGTTCACAGGTGTGATTGTGTGTGTGTGTGTGTGTGTGAGTGACTGAGTGAGTGTGTTAGACTGTTCACTGGTGTGAATGCTTAAGTGATTGTGAGTGACTGGGTGTGTGTTTCTGGTTTGTCTCCAGTGATTCTGTGTAGACTTCAGCCCCCACCCCTCTCCACATGAATGAATGAATGAATGAATGATGTGTTAACAATATTTCTTGAAAACCCTGGAGCTTATGGGTCACGGCGAGTTATTATCTACACGTCTCTTAACAATTGTCGCAGAGTGAGGTTTTGTATTTATTTGTTGATCCAGGACTAGAGTCAAGTCTCTCGCTCCGGCGTCACCTGTTCACCCTCTCATCTCGGCCGTATCTGAGCCGATTAATTAGTGAAGAAATCTTAGCTGTTTTATGTGACTGTGTCTGATTCTGAACCTGGACTTTCCTCAATAAAAAAAGCCTCAGTAAAAGCCCATAACTCAGTGTTTAGCGTCTCCCTGCGGTTCACACCTTCTGATTCTGTAAATCTCAGTCGTCCCTGCATCCCAGGGCGGATCTCAGCCCACTCGGCTGTAGTTCTGTAGTTGTGGCCTCTGCGGCGGGTCTCCGGGCTCCCGGGGGTGGGGGTGGGGGGGGGGGTGGTGTAGGACTGAAAGGTTTTTGCAGGGAGCAGATTCTCTCATGCATTTTTATCACTCGGCCCTGAGGGTTCTCTGTTTAATAAAGAGTGCAAGTCTGCAGTGACCGTGACTCCTTCCAACCCCAGAAGAGAAAAAGGCATAGAAACACAGTGTAGAAACTGGCAGCGTTTCAGGAACGTTTATGAAGCCCGCTCGGTCTGTCCGGTCGGTGGTCTTGGACGTTTTTGTGACGTGTATCACAGACCCTCGGCCTCAACCTGACCTCGATCACAATCTCAGAATAAGATCAGCCAAAGCAGCGTAGTCCACGTGCAGCCTGATAATAATACTTTAATAACCTGAATAACAGCTGAATCCAGACAGAAAAGATCTGCGTGTTTCAGTCAGAACAGAGTAATCTGATTAATCCTGTCCGACTGTGAGGTGGGATTCCTGTAGAAAATCCTTTAAAGGTGATGTCTGTGATTATGGGGAAATACAGTTCCCTCTGGGTGGTTTAGGTTCAGGATCTCTGCGCCTTTTAAGGTGGAACTGTGTGTTTGATGAGAAAAGTGACTGTTGTTTGTTGGTGGCTGACGTGTAGGTTGTCTGTAAATGTTTAGCACACTGTGAGTTGTGTAATGCAGTTAGCCGTCTCCTGAGTTTGGAGACATTTCCACCTTAAATGATCCGAAACAGCAAGAATAAGTCATCTTTCTCTGGTCTGCTCTCTAGTGGAAGCATACAAGTACAAGCATAGTACAAAGACGAGTATATGGACAGTTACGTTCATGACGCAGACGGTTGTGTGCGCGAGCGCATGACCAAACAGCAAGAATCTCTACCTTAAATGAAATATCAAAATTAAGTCAGTGTTACCCCCCTATGGAGCAGGAATAGAGCAACATCCTCATCTCAGTTGGTGCTTTTGAGCGTTTGGAGTCTCTCCGGTATCTAAAAACCTCCAGATGGCATTTCTCTGCCGTGAGCAGAGAGAGAGAAAGCCTAGCACCGGACCCAGACACTTTGTTTTTTTATCCATTTACAGACACTGGGGCTTCGTAAACACATTAGAGCGGTTTCCAGAGCAAACCGACTGCAGAGCAGCACATGGACAGGAGACACACTCAGAGCTTTATACACAGGGTTTTGAAGTGTCCCTGTGCCTCGCAGATAAACCCCTCTGATCTGAGGGAAGAGGAAAATTCCCACCACGAGGCTGAAGTCGTAAAGCGTCCTGTTCTGACTCGATACCTGGGCTCTGCTTGTGGTTGATGAGTCTCTCACAGACACTGAACAGAGGAGAGGAGAGTGAAGGAGGGGAGAGATAATATGTAGGCAACAGAAGGAGAAACAACAGTGTTTGTTTGTACAGTGACTGGCCAGAACCTTTATCAGGGCCCTGTGCTCACAGTGAGATACACTTCATTCTCTCTCTCTGTGTGTGTGTGTGTGTGTGTGAGAGAGACAGAGAGAGAGAGAGGAGTAAGAGGAGGAGGGGGTGATATTGGAATACCTCCCCCCTCCAGCCCTGGTTCTGTGTGGAAGGGGGCAGTTGAAGGCTTTTATTGGAACACTTCAGTCCTCTCTGTAATTATTTCCCTAAGAAAACCCGGAGAGTGAGACGGAGAACCGTGTTCTGGGAAGAGGGAACGGAAGCGTGCTGCTGGGTGTCCGGCTTTGAGGATGAGCGCGTTCTCCCAAAGTAAACTTTCTGACTCTCTCTGACTTCCTACGGCTGGAAAACCTTCAACCTCACTGCTGTCTCCAAACCCTCGTTAGCCCCCCTTTAATATGAGGGAATTCAGCTTCTTTAAAGCGACACTAGGTCGAATTGTAATCTTAAAAATCCAGCTTCTTATTCATCGTGATGCTCCACTGAGCTATGACAGGGAGAACAGAGGCTCTGTCGTTGCTACTCCGGGTTCAGTGCTGCAGAAACTGTGCTATGTAACATATGAAGGGTGGGAATCCAGCCCCCTGAGCTCTGAAAATGAATCATGCTCTGCAGCTGTAGAGAAGGCCCAGAAACAAAGCTACCAAACCTTACCCAGTGTTCCTTTAAGGTGCCCTCATTACTGACAGTTTGGAGCAGCTGCACATGAGCTTAAAGCAACAGTAAATCATATATTTACCCTAAAACTTCAGCTTCAAAATCACTGTGATGCTCCACTGAGCTGTAACAGACAGAACTGTCATTGCTACTCCAAGCTCAGCACTACAGAAAATGCACTATGGACAGCTGCCTCTGGAGGAGGGTAGCCCCCCCCCCTTTCAGGATTTCAGGACAATGCTGTAAAAGTGAATTTCACTCTGAAGATGAAGGGGGAGAAAAAAAAATGAATAAATAAAAAAATTTAACCTAGTGTTGCTTTAAAGCAAACAATAAAAGAGAAAAATAGTGACCCGCTAAAAGCTGGAGTGTGTTTCGTGTCACGTTTTTTCGCCCGCACACACACATGCAGTAATAGCCGTTTGATAGAGGCCATCGCTCCTGAGCGCTAATCATTCGCTTAGCCTCTGTTTGGGTGATTTGTCATCTCTGAAACCCCCCTCCATTTCACTTTGTGAGGCGCCCAGTGAAACCCACCAGGGCAAAATTAGGGTCTGCTTTCCTCCACTGCTTTTTTCCACTGGATTAGATGAGGTTTAATTTATTGGAGGACTAATGCGCATGATTAAAACCGTTGATGACCGCACCTAATGAACCAGTTTTATTGTTGCCTCTCTCTCTCTCTCTCTCTCTCTCTCTCTCTCTCTCACCCAGTCCAGAGAGAGATTAAAACGCCTTATTTAACACTCGATCTGTGGATAGTGGGCTCTGACCTGTCGGTGAACCTCCTGACTGCATTTAAAATAGAGGTTCTCACTCTGTAATGCTTCATGCAGGGGCCTCTATCAGGGCTATTTTCTTTCAGCTGGACTTTGTTTAATATCTGGTCCCAAGTGAGGACCCGTAGCTTTCTGTCCAATATATTTCCTATCACTGTGTAAAAGACGCAGGGGACTCCCTTTATTATTGGGCTCCTGGATTGTTGCCCAGAGCAGTGTTTACTTCTTAACAAAAATTATGATGAAAAATATTTGCTTATGATCTGTTTTTCAAAAAACATTTAAAATAAATAAACGAGAAGCAAATAATAATAATCTCTCTCTGTTTGCTGAATCAATTCGTTGAGCGTCTGGGAGTCACTTAGCTGTTGGCCAATGATTCAGAGAGTCAAATCTCTTGAAGTTGACTCAGTGTCGGTTTATAAAGTGGGGGATATAAAGAGGGATATAAAGGCCAAAGCACAAGGCTGTGGAGCAGTGGAGCTGTGATCTCTAGAGAGATCTCCATCCAGCACTATCGGGACGAGCTGATCGTCTAATGTCAGCCCCTGAACTCAGTGATGTTTTCTTGTTGCAGTGCCATCAAATGCTCAGAGGAATGTTCCAACATGTTAAAGACTTGATGAAGTGAAGAGAGGGTGAACAAGGATTAGATCCTTCCCAGGAGAGTTTAGGAAAACAACAGTAAGTTCCAAGCTACAAACAGTCTTCAGACAATACAACATACACACACACACACACACACACACACACACACACAGGCTAGCAGACACTAGGGTTACGTCCACACCCTGGACCACAAAACCCAGCTCCGGACAGTAGTTATTTGTCCACACCTTATTGTCCATTTTTCTCACTCCATTTCTCTCTGTTTTGACTCAGTTCCATCCTTCAGTCATCTCCTTTTATCTCAGTCCAGGCTCTACTCGCTCAGAACTTGCCTGTGTTTTCTCAGGTACTGGCTGCATCCATGAAGCAGGAACCCAAGCCTCAAGCCCTCAAGCACATTCTCTCTCTCTCTCTCTCTCTCTCTCTCTCTCTTATTCTGAGTGATGAATTTTACAGATCTGAGATGCAGACATTCTTGCACTTGAAAAGTTATCGATGGTATTGTTTTTCATTCGCAAATAATGTCTAATGCCATGCTCTGTTAAAGGTCAGGTTCATGATTGTAATCAATAAACCCTGTGTATAAAGCTCTGAGTGTATCTCCTCTCCATGTGCTGCTCTGCAGTGGGTTTGCTCTGGAAACTGCTCTAATGTGTTTACAAAGCCCCAGTGTCTGTAAATGGTTAAAAAAACAAAGTGTCTGGGTCCGGTGCTAGGCTTTCTTTCTCTCTGCTCACGGCAGAGAAACACCATCTTTTTAGACAACGGAGAGACTCCAAACGCTGAAAAGCATCAACCGAGTTGAGGATGTTGCTCTATTCCTGCTCCATATGGGGGTAAAACTGACTTATTTTCCTGTTTCTGGTCAAGGTAGAGATTCTTGCTGTTTACTCATGTGTTTGCGTACACAGCCATCTGCGCCATGAAAGTAACTGTCCATATACTTGCCTACGCTTGTAACCAGAGATTTCCACTTGAGGGCAGACCAGAGAAAGATGTGGGTAGATTTGTCTCTTATACAGCCTTCTTCAAAACTTTCCACTGTTGTGATGCTGTTGCTCACCTGCACTGCCCCCTGCCATTTACACACGTACTACACCTTGTGTACGCATAGCGTTTATTTTCTGAAAAGGTACACCACCCATGAACCAATCAGATTTGTTGTTTTTATTCTTGTTGTGCTCTCCGCTGTTGACCAGAGAAGGATGGGTTCTTTTTTGAGTCTTGGTACCTCTCGAGATTACCTCCTCTGACCCTGAGGGAGTTTTTCTTGCCACCATCACCCTCTGCTCTGTGTAAAGCTGCTTTGTGACCACAGTTGTTGTGAAAAGCACTATATAAATAAAATCCTCCTCAACTGGGATGGGTCAGTTATAAAACTCAATTTATTCCAAATGCTAAAAAAGTTTTGTTTCACAAAAGACTTGGCAACCCAGTATGATTCTTCTGAGCAAAATATAAGTACAGCATGTCCTCAGTTAGTTAATTAAAGAGTTCAGGGACTTGTGGTGATACGTAAGTCCTTGATTCATTGGGGTATTGACACAAGGTATTAGCTCCCTTTGTTCGTATTATTTGTTTACTATTCATTTATGTAAATGGTACGTAAAAAAATAGTCATATTATTTACATACAAAAAATAATAATAAAAAAATAATAAAAGTCTAATGAAGAGTTCTCCCCACTTAGTGTCAAATTTAAAGCTAAATAGATTCAGCCTGATTTTTCTGAGTTGTTTCAAACTGTGATCTATATTTTATGCATATTTTATTCATGGGAACTTGTTGCTCTCTAAAAAAAAACCTGGAAAACCAACAGCATCTGGAATGCACTTCTTGCAAATGCGCCGTTTCATGCATTGTGAAGCACTACAAATCCTTCCTGCAGAATCTTTTGAAAATCACTTCAAGAAACTTGTGCCAAAGAACAAAATCAGATCTGTGGAGGCTTCTAGAGCAATGATCTAAAGATCAGGGTTTGACTCTTTAAGGTTTGTTGCCCCATTTCTTTCCCTATCTTTCTCAACACAATGCTATTTCCAGGTACACATAACACAACTCTCCAGGGCCCCGCTTGGCTCCTGCTCCGAATGAAAAAGAGAAGAGAGAGAGAGACAAGTCTGTCATCCAGACAGATGAGTGAGCTGAGGAGAGGCAAAGCCGCCAAAACGCAGCGAATACGAAACTTAATTCGAGCGTTATATGTCGTAACACATGTCTCGATTATGGCTAATTGACTCTGACTTTTCACTTTCCAGGCTACAGGTGGCTTTACCACTCGGCCAAAAACATAAAAATAGCCAGCGTAAATACTCCCGAGGTTTCTGGGGAAGGGAGAGGGTTTTTTTTTATTATTATTTATGCGGCTACAATGCTAATATTGACGTGGTTATTTAAAAAAGAATTGGCTGAGGGGAAAATAGCACAAGCTGCTTGTTGATTTAAATATTGAATGTACGCAAGCGAGGGGAAACCGCAGGGAAATGCCTTGTGAAAATGGAATCCACTGAGTGCATATTCTTAACCATGACCAGCTGAACTCTGCACTGTATTTTAAATCCATCCTAACGAGACGAGAGACGGTCATTCTTCCTGTCACCTGCTAGATCTTACATTTACACAGCCACAACAGACTGAGAATAGAGGGTAAATAAGGTGTCTTCATCATTTGGGCTGAAACACAGTGTCAAACTATTAAAAAAGTACAGCTCTGTCCCAAACTGTTCCCTATCCACTATATAGTGCACTGATTGGGTGGTGGATGATTATTGTGTTGGGATCACAAACAAAGCTCAGTTCTGACTGCTTCATGTCCTGCTCTGAATCAGCTCTGATAGCTCACTCAAAAATAAACACAGCACCCCCAACAGGAGAGAAATTCTTGTGCATCACTTCTACAGTGATAGGAGACATGGCTTGCAGAAAAAGTCTGTTTTACGGAAGCATTCAGGTTAAAATATTCTGGGACTGCAGTGTCATATTTTACTGTATTTCTCTGTTATTAATGAAAAAAAATACAGATTTGGGAAATTATTCTCTTCTGCAAACTTTGCAGCACATGGAAGCTGTTTCTCATGCATGTTCTTGAAGCTCCAAAACTACTGGCCCTTTGACGTTCTGCAGTCTCATAATTGTTTATTTCTCTTTATTTCTCTATATTTATGGCACTGTAGCTGGGTTTGAAATGAAGCTCAGCCCCAGATGCTAAGCTAAAGCCAATGGCAACATCCCGGCTCCGAGTTTTGGCAATTACAAAGTCGGTGTAGGTCACGGAGCAAGAGATCAGTCTCAATCAACTCAGCCGCAGTGCTAATGAAAACACCAGCTTCAGAACCAGAGTGTCTTCACCATCTGATTTGAGCTGGTCCTGAGCACAGGACGTGATTAATTACGAAACAACAGGTCTCCTGAATTTTAATTTCTCCATCCTTTAGCACAGTGTCTATCAAGCCAGGCCCATCGCTGCGTTGGTTTGGTGGAGGCAGTTCAAATAAACACAGAGCAGTCGGTGGTAATTGCATTGTCGGCAGCTGGCTTTTCCAGGGCTTAGAGGACATGCCCAATTAATCAAGTTTCTTTCTGCACAGGTCTTTATGGGTAATGACTAGAGCAGTAACGTTCACACATGTGGGAGCTATTTCGCCACCCCTGCCGCCCCCTCCTCACCTCAACTCTCAAGTGGGAGAGACTGAGGTAAATATAATTTTTTTAAAAGGAGCCTAACCTCTGTTTGTTACATCTCTCTGTTATTAATAGCAATAACAAGAGCCTTCGAGGATCAGCCTCCTGAGGTTTATTTTCACTCATTTCATCCTAACGATGGCTCAGATTCTTGACTCTGTCCTTGAAGAACCCAGTGAGTGCATATGAAAAGAAAACACCAAACAAGAACCAAGCCAAATCAGTCCCTCCACATGCACACTGGGGGTGTAAAACCCACCAGAACTGGGCCGTGGAGCAGTGGAGCGCATTCTAGTACCTTTGGGATGAGTTGGAGTGGTGTTTGTGACCCAAAGCTACATCTGTACTTGACCTCACTGATGTTGATGTGGCTGAATGTCATCAAATCCTCACAGCAATTACAGCCACTTGGAACAACACCTCAGCTACAGAACAACCTCCAAAAATACCATTATATTAGCAACCACAAAACCCACATGCTTGTCAATCTGGCAACCACCTGGAATACCATAGAGCCATAGCGGTTCTCACACTGTAGTATTTGTATCACTTGTGGTCCACGAGGCATCCAGAGAAGTTAAACCAGATGATATCTGAACATTTACTGCATTCACTAAAAAGTGAATCAATGAATAACTGATAATTTGAAGTTTTGGGGGCGTCCGGTCTTGTCGGCGAGGTTATGGCAACGTGAAACATTACGCTCCACACAGTAACTGACAAAAATTGCCTGATGCTACTCGATTTGTTTTTCTGAGAACATCTAAACCACAAATGTAGAGACTTTGGGTGAAAAAAAACGACTAAAACTACGAAGAAAAGCCTTGTATTGGGTTAAAAAAAAAAAAAAAAACAACGAAAAAGGGAAAAGTCAGAATCTACAAATTAACATGGAGAGAGAACCACAGATGCACACTGACTTGGAGACAACAAGTGAATCCAAAGTGAACCTAATCTTAAGAGAGATTTGAGAATTTCTAAAGAAAGCCAAAAGCAGGAATAGAGCAACATCCTCATCTTGGTTGGTGCTTTTCAGCGTTTGGAACCTAAAAACCTCCAGATTCTCTGTCGTGAGCAGAGAGAGAGAAAGCCTAGCATACTGGACCCAGACACTTTGTTTTTTTTTACCCATTTACAGACAATGGGGCTTCGCAAAAACATTAGAGCGGTTTCCAGTGCTAACTGACTGAGGAAACATCCTCAGAACTTTGTAAAACAAGTTTTCTGATTACAATTGTGAATGTCACCTTTAAAAACCTATTTTTATTTACAATGCTAAAATACTATTTCAACAAAAAATCAAACAATAAAATATCAATTAGGATCCACTTAGCATCATTCTAGCAACCACTTGCATTAGATTTAATGATTTAATAGCAGCCAACTGCTAGCAAAACCCTAGCAACCACCTGGAAAGTCTTATTGTATTGTAGCATCCACTTACCAACATCCTAGGAACCACATGCATGCACCTAATCAACACCCTAACAACCACAGCGAACACCATATTAATCACGTGAGAACGGTTTAATATATAAGAGCATCCACTTACCAACAACCTAGCAACACCTGCTTGAGTTACCATGGCGCCATGCCAAACAACACGGGCTACTTGAGGAAAAGACGGGATAAAAGATATATATATATATATAAAGGGAAAAAGAAACATGTTAAATATAAATCACAGATAAATTATAAAATACACCTGTAATCATCAGCTAATCTTTAAGAATCTGACGTAAGCCTTCCACAAATAATGACTTCATTAGCATATGGAAGCCACAGATGAACCTTTCCGTGGTCAGCAATATATTACTTAGTCTTTTCCTCATACATAAATAAACACAAAGGTGAATAATAACACAGGACCCCATCGTGACAGCCCAGCTCTCCGTGGCTGTGTGGATTATTGTAAAAGCCGTGATCTGAGCCGGGATCGTTGAATATTAATGTGCATGGATTTTTGTAGCAGCATGGAAACGATCTGTGTGTGTGCAACGTGTTGACTAATGACCTCGGCCACCCAGATCCACCTCGCTTAACCCTCAGCGTGGGCTGGGTGTGATGTTAACCAGAACCAAATCAGCACTGACGGATATTAATAAGATTTAGGCTGATCTTCCAGCACGTGAACAATGCTGCCGTTTCATTCCAGGCCACGGGTATTTATGAAATTAAACACGAGCAGGCAATTTAGATAAGTACATGCTAATACATGCAGGTGTAATGGAGCCCAATGGGGTTTCTTAAAGACTCTCAGCAGATGTTGAATTAGCTCCTGCAGAGTTAGAGTGGTGACAAAATATCAGTGGACTATTACAGTCCCTCATTGGCTTCTAGGTCCTTGTCATTTACTCTAAAATAATTAAATTATTACAGTAAAATAGTAACTGTGCACTGTGAGTGGAGCAGGAAATTACAGTGGCTTTTGTAGCTGTATTCTACTGTATGCTAATTAGCTCTAATTAAAATACACTTCTGTGTTTTATCTTCTGTGTTTTTACATAACTTCCATAAAAGTAAGGCCACTTGTCTGTGGCTGTTGTATAATTACACTAGCTAAGCATAAAATCAGGTTGCAACAGCCTGGATTACCATAGCATTAGCATTAGCAAAATCCTAGCAATCACGTGGAATGATATTTCAACAAAAAATCAACCAGCTAAGATCAAATAGGTTCCACTTAGCATCATCCTAGCAACAACTTGTATAAGATATAATAGCAGCTAACTTTAGCAACACCCTAGCAACCATCTGGAATGGCATATCAGCTGTCTAACAAATGCTTAAGGTATCATAGCATCCGGTTACCAACATCCTAGTAATCACATGCTTGAGATACCTTAGCAACTGACTGACAACAACCACCTGGTGTTTTAAAGTTTTAAATTATATGTTTTTAATATATAACAGCATCCACGTACCAAGAACCTAGCAACAAATTCGAGTTACCATAGCAACAGAATGAATAAAAGTACAGCATGAATCAATGCTAATTACTCACAGTACACTATTGTACATGTATATACTGTACATCCTGTATATTACAAATCTGTATATTTAGTATATTTTATACAAGTATGCACGTGTCCATGTACTGTACACACATATACAAATGCACAACATGTACAGCGAAATATATCTTGTAATACATTATATATTATACAAATTATATGTTATTCATATACTGTATATTTTCATGCATAATGTACACATTTTCATAAGCATAATTATTTACATTAATATAGTCATAGGAATACATATTAAAGGAATATTTTTCACTGTTGTTGCTTTTTACTGAAAAAAAGCAACACCCTTTAGCCTTTAGCAACACCCTAGCAACCACCTGGAACACCTTGTCAATCTAACAATCGCTTAAGATGTAATGGCGTCCACTTACCAACATCCTAGAAGCCATCTGCTTATAACTGCTGATAAGCTGTAGAGTAATAAATAGATAGAGTAATAAAAAGATAAATACCATATTAAGGAAAATGTGTTTAATAATGTGAATCTTGTATATTTGACGTTGTTGCTGGCTGCGGTTTGATAGATTGACAGCTTCAGCCTGCACTTGTCTGAGGGCCGTTTTAAGTCTGCTTTATTCCCTTTAATGGGTTTTCTGGGTTTGTACGGTTCTCCATGCAGCGCTACACAAGCTGTCAGTGAAGTCATGCTACTGGGAGCCAGCGGTCCAGGAGTCAGAGGTTTAAAATGTCTACCTGCAAAAAAAAAATAAAAAATCAAGGGGGGGAAGAAAGGGTCCCGGGTAATCGCTTTGTGTTGCTTCGTAATGGGTTCCAGACAGCGGCTTCAGAATTCAGCGTGAAAACGACGTGGATGAATTGGAGTGGAGCTCTCGCTCACAGCGGCCCAGTTCACTTTGTCAGGGAAAGTAATTGTGAATTAACTGCTTCCCTTTTTAATTTCCAAAAATCACCCTTTTGCGCAGATCCCTGAGCTGTGGAGGTGGTTGTGGGGGGGGATTGGGGGCAACTCCTAAAGACGAAGCCCCCTGTGATATTTACGTTTATGGCAAATAAAGCTAACATTCGCCTTTGGCTCGTTAAAGCGTGAGCTAAAGGGTAACCCTAGCCACAGAGCTAATCTTGCACAGAAATCCCACGTAATTAAGAATAACACCGAGGTCTCGGCCTTCACGTTTCACTCTCAGACAGCAGGGCCTCGGCCGAACGATTCCCTGATTTATATCTCACCCGTCCGCTCTGAAATAGTGTTTAGATTCATAAAAAGGGTTTTATGTGGCAGATATACAACGTGCTACAGATCAGGTAACTCTGGTTTGGCCCCTGTAATCTGCGGCTAACGGGGGCCAGTGACAACTGACTGAAACCCTTTCATTAAAAACGGCTCCTTATTTCGAGCCAGGCGAGCTCTGGGCAGTTTTAACCCAACGTGCGCTGTCAGAAATGATGCCTTATTAATGGGAAACGTCTGAGATGTAGCCTAAATATCCAATATTTCTCATTATAAGATTATAAGTCAAAATATTATAACATTATTCAACCTGTTTCCGGACAATTTGGCATAGTTTAACCCTTTACAACCCAACGGCCTGTGTTTCTAATCACATAACTCAGGCTTTTAATGGACTTGTTGAACACTTTATAGAAATGACAGACTAATAAGTCTATTTTAGTCATGTTTAGTTTTATTTTTTGAATAATTTATGATCAAAGTGTTAATAATTGTGGTTCAGTTGCTTCTCAAAATCATTTTATGGGTGGAAAAAAATATCCAGTTTTAACTTTTTAAAAGTTTTTAAGCATAATTTCTTGAAAACAATGACAAAATACAGTGAATATTGCTTCTAAACACAAATCACATCTTCTGCCAATGAATTAAACCATGTTACAAACCTAAACTCCACTCAAAACAAGCAGAGAGACCCTTTAAAATATGTTGAAATGTCTTTTAATACTCTTACAATGATCCCATAGTGAGAATTATTACATGTATTGATTACGATATTCTAGTGCTAGGACATGAATGTTTTTGCAGTGTAATGGAAATGAGGAGCTTTGTTTTGAGACTCTGAGTCTCCTCTGTCCAGGAGCGGACTGTAAATGATCAATAACAGATGTGTTTAGGTGTACAGTATTTCTGAGACTCCGTGGAGATCTGGTAAAACTCAGCTGCTTCACTAACTTGCCGACAACTGACAATGTCCATGAGTTAAACACACGGCAGCATTGCTGTAAGGACATCAGGTTTGCAAGCTTTTAAATCTTAGCTGAGTGAGGGGTGTGTGTGTGTGTGTGTGTACAAGAAATGCATATATTTAACATGTTGAAAGATCGTGAAAAAGGCTGTGGAATAAGACATAAATAGTGCAGCATTTCCAGCCCGTGATCAATGGACAAAATAAAATCATTCACGGTCTCTGAGGAGTTTGGAGTGTTTTCCCCTTGCATGTGTGGGTGTCCTCCATGTGCGATAGAAAGGGTGAATATGTGAGTGACTGGGTGAGTGTGTGAAATTGTCGAATGGATGAATTAACCCGTTACTTTCTCTTTTATTGGGGTTTGAAATATATATATATATATATATATATATATATATATATATATATATATATATATACATTTTTTTTAACATCAGACTGCAACAATTATTTATTTATTTATTTTGGTAATTATCAGTTTTAATGTTTGTATTCATCTCAAAAAAATATTAAAGACTCAAGAAAAACAAAATCTTTAGGTTAGATCACAAAAAACATACCTTATTTCAAACAACAAAAAAAGTAAAACGAATGGGTTAATTCATTCATGCAGCAATTTCACACACTCGCCCAGTCATTCACACATTCACCCTGTCAATCGCACATGGAGGAAACCCTCGTGGACACAGGGAAAACATGCCATACTCATGTCAGACAGTCATCATATGTCTCATGTGCAGCTGCTTCAGAGCGTCTTATTTCATTTTTTATTCTACTGTAAAGGAGCTCTATGAAGTTATTATACAGGGAGTCTACACTTTTTGGATGTAGATGAGGCAGATAAGAGGTTTTTCAGTACGATCTAGAACCCATTTCTGCTTAAAGAACATTTTTCAGGAGAAATCCACACTGCTCACACGTTGACGAGGACTAATCTACCTATACCTCTATCTTTTTTCTGTTTGTGCCAAAGTATAAAGTGCTCAGCGGTTGTGATTAAGGGCGTAGCAAGTAGAGCTTGATTTTGGACACAGCAAGGGTCATTTTCTGGAGTTAGAACATGACCTCACTGCTCTTGGAGTGAAGCAGCTGGAGTAAATGTCTTTAATGAATCAGCATTTTGCTGCTCCGACCCTCTGAGGTCCATCCTTCGCTTGCTGTGAGAGTACCGCCGTCCAAAAAACCAAACCTGAAACCAGAGCTGCATGATGCAAGAGAGAGCAACACGACGAAACCGGACACTGGATAATCTGTCTGCCTCTGCTCTCGGCATCTGCTCAGGCGATACGAGAAAGTGAGGGCCCTGTTTTATAAGACCTCAGATCGGAACCTACGTAGTGCAATAAAAACAGATCAGAGCTCAGTCTGGAGTGCTGCAGCACGTCGTTCACAGTTAATGAGGTCAGAGCAGTGGACAGAGGAGGTGAATGGAAGCCGACGTCCTCCTCTAAACGCCCCTCACAGAAAGTGAGGACAGTAGACGGTGGGAGACAGTGGACAGTGGAGGTGAAAGGAACCAGACGTCCTCCTCTAAAAGCCCCTCACAGAAAGTGAGGACAGTAGACGGTGGGGGACAGTGGACAGTGGAGGTGAACGGAACCAGACGTCCTCCTCTAAAAGCCCCTCACAGAAAGTGAGGACAGTAGACGGTGGGGGACAGTGGACAGTGGAGGTGAACGGAACCAAACGTCCTCCTCTAAAAGCCCCTCACAGAAAGTGAGGACAGTAGACGGTGGGGGACAATTTCCTTTTAATTTATTTCTAACCCTCTGCAAATGACCCATCTGACTCCACTGCACCATGACGCTTTATTTCAGGCTCTGAGTTCTTTCTGGAGCTTCTTTATCTTGACTCACCCACTGTTGCCATCACAGACTATTCTTTGGTTGCAGCTGAGAGCAAACTTTCCAAACTCTTTTATTTAGGTGGAAACATGCAGACCGGTTCTGAATTAGATTAATGAAAGGGAACCAAACAGTTTTCTCATTGGTGGAAAAGGACTGTGTGAGGGACGGGGACTGACTGAGTTGAGATGTCCACTGTTTTCCAGGAGATAAACTGCTAGGATGTTTGTTTGAAGACACAGAGATGTCTGGTTCTATTTGCAATCCCTGGAGAGAAATTTCTACCATGACTCAGTTCTTATAAAAACGATTTGGAAAGGTTGGTGCTGTGCCCCTTCCCTGGGGCCTGGGCCTTGTGTGTAACTCAACAGAACAAAACGCACAGCCAGTCCAGTCACCTCAGACTCCACACAGCCTTTGGATAAAAGTATCTGCAGGTTTGCTGAGGATTTACAAGACAGTTTCTGGAGTTCTTCAGCTTCAGATCCCCCAGATCATTTCTTCATTATGAATTACACAGATGAGCTTCTGAGGCTGGGGAAAGTGTGCCGTTGGCACTGGCGCTGAAGGAGAGATTTACATTTATTGTTCTGTCTTGCTTTTTCCCCACGGTCCCTTGAGCGATAACGCAGATCTCAGCACGGCCGACCGCTCGGCGTCTCCAGACGCTAATAACGTCCAAACAGATCTGACTTATTCATCTCAGACTACACCCTGCCGCCAAAAGCTATTTTCACCTTTGGTACCAAAGCAAACACACTCACACACACACACACACGAGTAGAAAACAATGCAGACCTTGCTATACGACTGTAGGGCACAGCTCAGTGGTCATAAAGCTACACGAGGCCTATGACCCTGATATAAACAACACAAACATCTAAAGCTGACCATATTTTCAATTTATTTATTTATGTTCAGAGTGTAAAAACAATTATCATCTGAAAGCATCATTTAATCGACAGATTATAGATCACTTTACAGCAGAGTTTAAGCATTAACTTAAAACATTTGTTTACTTAAGGTGGAATTTTAAGGTGGAATCCAAATATATGTCATTTGTTTTAACACAGTGGAGCAGCAGATGGTGTCTCTGTCATAGCTCCAGGGTCCTGGAGGTTGTGGGTTCGAGTCCCGCTCCGGGTGACTGTCTGTGAGGAGTGTGGTGTGTTCTCTCTGTGTCTGCGTGGGTTTCCTCCGGGTGACTGTCTGTGAGGAGTGTGGTGTGTTCTCCCTGTGTCTGCGTGGGTTTCCTCCGGGTGACTGTGAGGAGTGTGGTGTGTTCTCCCTGTGTCTGCGTGGGTTTCCTCCGGGTGACTGTCTGTGAGGAGTGTGGTGTGTTCTCCCTGTGTCTGCGTGGGTTTCCTCCGGGTGACTGTCTGTGAGGAGTGTGGTGTGTTCTCCCTGTGTCTGCGCGGGTTTCCTCTGGGTGACTGTCTGTGAGGAGTGTGGTGTGTTCTCCTTGTGTCTGCGCGGGTTTCCTCCGGGTGACTGTCTGTGAGGGGTGTGGTGTGTTCTCCTTGTGTCTGTGCGGGTTTCCTCCGGGTGGATTGGAGACTCAAAAGTGTCCGTTTTAGTTTCAGGTGAGAAATGTTGCATTGGTAGAGTTTAGGGGCTGAGAGACCCCTGGATGAGGAGAGAATGCCCCTCAGAGCTGGAGTGTGTGTTCAGGTCTTATGAGCAGAAAAGCTCTTATCGTCATGTGCCGCTTTCATTTAAATTTATTTTGTAGACACTTTATAATACACAATAAAAAATAGTATAAGTTATATTAAGCTATAGTAATTTGTATATTACATTGGTATGTGATTAACATAAACACACACATTACATAAATTAATATAAGAGGAGTAAATAATAGTGGCTCCTTGGTTAGAGTATAGGGCTGTGGACTGAAAGGGAACTCGGGGCGGTGGGAGTGAAGGAACAGGACTGTCCTCCTCCTCAATCCACAGCTTAGGGGTCCTTGAGCAAGGCACCGAACCCACAACTGCTCCCTGGGCGCAGGAGATGTGTCCTCCCGCTCTGGGTGTGTGTTCACAGCCCCTAGTGCACTAGTGTGTATGTGTATGTTTGCTGCCAAAGATTGGTTAAATGCAGAAGACATACAACGTACAATGACAAACAATTGCACATTTCATTTCATAATCCATGTTTCAAAACGTAAACTGTTTACTCGCCTTGACCTTGTCCACAGACACACCCAGTCGTGCCAAACACAGGACTAGCGCAGGACCCTGGACACTACCGGAGGACTGGTCGCTGAGTGTTTTGAGGATGATTCAGTGTCCGATGGTCCATGAACATGATCGACTGCAGCATCCAAGCGGGAGTCGAGCAATGATCACTAAACAAAACAGATGTTCTCACAGTAAAAACAAATGGATCCACCCTCTGTTGTCAATACTGCCTCTGACTCAGTCTCTAAAGCTGGCAAAAACAGCATCCCCACGCCCAGAAGACTTGGACACCCACATATTACACACTGGCTTTCATCCTGAGATCCCCAGCTGGCCTTAGACCGGATCAGAAAAAGCTGAGGCAGACTCGGAGTGACAGTCCTCAGAAGAATCCACCTCTCAGCTCCTCAGCACAACATAAACCACCCGTTTAGCACAAGAGCACAGAGAAACACATCACGAAATGAGCACACTTCAATATTCAGGGTGTTTGGGATCAAGCAGCTCCGGCAGAAAAAGCAAGCATCTTCGACGGCTGCGTCCCAATTCTTTACTAAGCTTAAAAGTGCGAGTTCTAATACATCTCTCCACACTGCGTGGTGCACAGTGTAGGTCATAAATAACAGTTTATACACTAAAATACTGCACTGTGTGTCTGATAATAAAACCATTTGTAATCAGTTATAAATTTGACATCCCTCTGAGTGTGGTAGAGCTAGTTTTATAAACTGTAGGGAGTAGAGCACTATTTGGGACAGAGCCACAACTTTCTCCACGCTCATTGTGTCCATTCCGCTGTGTTTAACTTGGTCTTCGTGATTGGACAGTGATTCTAAAGTCTCAGCATTTGATGTCAGAAGCGGAGCTATATCAGAACGGCTCATTTTATCCCGTGTTTTCTGAGTACACAGAAATCAACACAGACTTGTTGGGGTCTTGTTTCACTGTGTGTGGGTTGGTGGACTCCAGATCCACGCATTAATGTGAGGTAAAGACCATTAGAAACACTTCACTTACATTAGCTTTCACTAGAAGTAAAACAGATTTTTTACTTCTCCTGTATCTTTTTTGAGCGACTGATTTTGGCAGCGATGGAGTGTTAATAGAAACCTCGCTGCACACTGTGTAAGGAATAGAGCTCTGGGTTTGAGAAACTAAAAATTACATTAAATGAATAATCCTTTTACCCCAAATCCTCATTCCAAGATGCTTCTTCCGAAAGTGCACAGCTCAGAGTTTTTGTAGAAACATGGGAGAGATGGAAGTTGAAGTGGACTGCACCAAACTCAGAGAAAGCTGTTAAAATATCAGCATGCTTCAAAATATGATAAATCCTGCGTGTTGGGGTTTGTTAGAGTTTCTTACCTGATGTTCTTCCGAGTTCTCAGTCGCTTGAGATTAGTCTATGGCTCTCTCCATCATCCTAGACACATCTGACCTATCATTTTCTTTCAGCTGGTGGATGGAGGTTAAACAGGATTCTTTTATATGTTTATCTGCAAACAAAACGGCTAGGTGTGAAGAGTGGTCGCTGTAGCGCAGCTCTGGGTTCGAGTCTTACCAGAAGCTCCTAGTGAGAGCCCAAGTTGAGTGTGAGGGTAAAATCCGATCTTCTTGAGATGTGACACACAGATGAGTCGTTTCTGTTGCTGCGTGAACGCAGTTCGTATTGAATCTGACTTTAAAATCAGATTTGGGCCACTTTTGTATGTGGTATTGAGATCCGATCCATATCTGATCTGTGGCAATGTGACTCCGTCTGAACAGTCTGATCAGAATTCATGTGACTTTTACGTCACTCTAGCACTGAGAATGACCTCCGGACCTTTTTGTTTTCTAAAACATTGAGAAATGAAAAACTTGCGAAAACGTCTTAATCCAGGTTCCTTTCCCTCATTTATGACAAAATACAACTCTTTCTTGGTAGTTCTCATCAGTTGTATATTGTTTGTGTCTGTGTGAAGCTGCTTAAATGTGGATCAGGGAAATATTAAACTCGTGTCGGTTTGAGAGCTGGTAAATTTTGGCATGTGAAATGTTTCTTTACAGTCTTTATTTAAGACTCTTTTTAACACAGAGCTCATATATATATATATATATATATATATATATATATATATATATATATATATATATATATATATATATATATATATATATCAAAATAAATACAGATTAAGTCTATTATTAGTAGTAGCTGTAGTATTATTGTGTTTTCTGTAAACACTGCTGGACAGAAACCTGATGTTCTGATGAAATAGTTTGAATGCAGATTTTCCTGCTCTGATGTTTATACAGATATTCCACATCAGCTCAGCCACATGCCCCCACCCCACCAGGGCTCTGCTCTTGCATAAACACGTCAGCGTAAGGGATTAATGTAAGCGTATATAACATGGTGATGGCAGAGTCATGAAAGACACAGTCCACGGTGAAATACGCCACCCCTCGGAGTCTCGGCACGAGAAAATTGATGACGGGAGCAGGATCCTTAAATGCACCCTCTGAAAAATAAATCAGCCGCATGTGTACACCTCAACCCCTTTCTGTCTAATCTCTCGGCTATTTTACAAAACCACAGTCCCCACCGTGACCCCAAGACGCTGAGCGGGCAGATTCCATCAGAGCCCAGAAAATATGGTGGAAAATACGTGGACGGGAGTGTGATGCTAAGAATGGATTCTTCGAGGTCAGAGTGCCGTAGATGACTACACTCACAGTGCACAGCTCAGTCGCATCTTACCTGCAGCATAAGAGATGACAACTCATGGGTAGGAGGACCACTGGTAACCATGGTGACTGAGCACTCCCAGGGCCAGGTTATGACATGGGCGGAGCAAGGGAGGAGCCACAACAGCATACAGAAGCACATGGACAGTGGTCTATTCCACAAAGCAAATAATTATAATTTGTTGTGAGGATTTGATGGCATTCGGCCACAGAAACATTAGTGATGCAACTGATTGGTCAGTAGTCGGAGGGACATTGTTAAAGTTGAACTGAAGAAGTACAGGAACACGAGCTCCTCTCCTCCACACAGAGACACAGACAGCAGCACATTCACAGACAGAGATCTACTCAGACATGGTGTATCTTTGGACTTTAGGGCGATTAAACTGCACCTCCTCACGTTGGAGAGCCCCCTTACCCAGGTCTGAGGGCCTGTCTCCGGGTCCTGCCTCTCTTGCTCCCAGCCCCCTTCCTCTCAGACATCTGTTTCTCATTTGCTGGGGAGCAGCCCTCTTCCATGCTGAGGAGTCAGAGGAATCAGAAAAGGGAAAGCAGAGCTTCTGAAAGCTACAGCGATAGCCCTTTCTTTCTTGCTTTTTATAGACAGACGTCTCAGAATTGGATGCTTCCAGTCGCTCACTCGTCTGTCCCCTATCTGTCTCTCTGTGTGTCCCTGGTCTGTCTCCTGTCTGTCTCCCTGTGTGTCCCTGGTCTGTCTCCCTGTGTGTCCCACATCTGTCTTCCTATGTGTCCTCGGTCTGTCTTCCCATCTGTCTCCCTGTGTGTCCCCGGTCTGTCTCCCCGTCTTTCTCTCTGTGTGTCCCCCATCTGTCCCTGTGTGTCCCCCATCTGTCTCTCTGTCTGTCCAAAGAGGGCTTGTGCTCTGCAGAGATTATTGAAGATGCATCTCTCTCAGCTGGAGACCCAGTGAATTCTGCATGTCCTACTCCAGAGTTTATGAGACACAGATTGGTGCCTATATTCCTCAGTTAAATTAACACTCTGTTTACCTTCAATTTACAGCTTCAAAATCTTTGTGATGATCCACTGAGCTGCAACAGGGAGAATCAAGACTGCAGAAACTGCACTATGTAACTTCTGGAGGAGGGTAGGAAACCACTGGGTGAGTGTGTAAAACTGTCCCCAGATGTCAGTGAGTGTGACTGAATGAGTGTGTGGTTCTCTGTGGAGGGTATGTTCTTGTGTGACTCGTTTGCTTCAATGTGAACATGTACTGCATTTATTTACTCTTTAAACAAGAGCCCACAACCCCCCCCAAACCCCCCAAAACCCAGCATACGTAACCACTTCACAATCATCTCTCCATCTGATCGTCTCAGGCCATAATCCTCGCATAAAATCCACCTATTAATAAAGAAAAGATTTCCCTGGGGTTTGATTTCACTCTTTCATGACTTTGTGTTTAATCCACAGCCTGGCTTAGGGTTCGCAGATCACACACACACACACACTCCTCACACACGAGGGACCACCCACAGATGCTGGGATTTACAGTGTTGATAGATTGATATATGCTTTGACATTGTGGGTGAAGTCTCAGTCTCAAGTGAGCTCCCTTGTTCCCTTACACTCATTCCCTACTCCCTACACTCATCCCTGGTCCCTACTATCACTCCCTGCTCCCTGCTCCTTACACTCATTCCCTACTCCCTACATTCATTCCCTACTCACTACTATCACTCCCTGCTCCCTGAACTCACTCCCTGCTCCTTACACTCATTCCCTACCTTCCTACACTACTTCCCTACTCCCTACACTCATCCCTGCTCCTTACACTCCTTCCCTACTCCCTACTATAACTCCCTACTCACTACACTCATGCCTGCTCCCTACTATCACTCCCTACTCCCCACACTCATCCCTGCTCCCTTCACTCACTCCCTGCTCCTTACACTCTCTTCCTGCTCCCTACACTCACTCCCTGCTCCCTACACTCACTCCCTGCTCCTTACACTCTTTACCTGCCCCCTCACTCACTCCCTACTCCCTACACTCACTCCCTGCTCCTTACACTCACTCCCTGCTCCTTACACTCTCTACCTGCCCCCTATACTCACTCCCTACTCCCCACACTCACTCCCTGTACCTTACACTCATTCCCTACTCCTTACACTCTCTACCTGCCCCCTACACTCACTCCCTACTGCCTACACTCACTCCCTGCTCCTTACACTCATTCCCTACTCCTTACACTCTCTACCTGCCCCCTACACTCATTCCCTACTCCCCACATTCATTCCCTGCTCCTTACACTCACTCCCTGCTCCCTATGGGTCATTTTGTTGCAGGGGTCCTGTAGAGTTGCATACAAAGTGTTGAGGGCAGTTTTCAGCAAAGCTTCCAGTAAAGTCTGTTTACTCTGCACTGTTTCCAGTAACTCAAACAATTTCACTCAAAATGACATTTCTCCACATGCACGGCACATGCACAACAAAGAGAAACCACCCAGAGGAACCAAGACTCCAGAACAGACCCTCCCTTAGAACAAGAGGAAGAACCACTGGGAAGAAGCCACAAAACAGGGTCTCCATCAGAAGGAGAGAAGAACCACCAAGAAGAGCTAAATTTCAAGACTCCCTCAGAGCAAGAGGAGGAAATGCTGAGAGGAACTAAGAGTCAGGAGGGAACCTCTCTTAGAACAAGAAGCACACTTCTTCAGAAGGAGATGAAGGACCACTGAGAAAAAAACAAGATGCAGCACAAGAACCTCCCTCAGTGTGAGAGAATGAAGAACAGAGAGGAACCCAAACTCCAGAAGACAAACTCCAGTTTCTCCAGAGCCATGGGGAAGGACCAAGAACCATAAGGAGAACTTCTTCAGAAGGGGATGAAGGACCGCTGAGAGGAACCAAGACTCACGGGGAGAACCTCCCTCAGAACAAGAGCTCTGATGTCCATCAGAACCATGGAGAAGAACCAAGTCTCAAGAGGAGAACCTAGAAAACTATTTATGGCCAGTGTTTGCTCAGCACAAACTCATCCGAGGATGCTGGAGTTCTTGGGCTGATACAGACCTGTAGCTCCCAAAGCTGGGGACGGACCGCCGAGGGAAAAACAATAGCCCAGCTCTGTTTAGTCTGTGCCGAGGGGGGCTTACCCTCACGCTTCTCCATGAAACACAACTCCGGCAGCATGGAAGACTTTAAGACTCTCGCCATTCCCAGCAGCTTAGTGCATTTACACTTCTCATCCTGCTCCAAGACACACGCAGGGCGGGGGAGAAGGGGGAGGGGGTCTAGAAATGTACCGAGAAACGACAAGGACTGGATCAAAAATACCTGGCAATGGTTCTGATTCCTCAGAGCCCTCCTCACTCCATTCTCTCCATACCCACACAGAGCAGGTGTGATGTGATGGTGGATCATTCTAAGCACTGCAGTGACACTGATGTGGTGGTGGTGTGTTAGTGTGTGTTGTGCTGGTGCGAGTTGATCAGACACAGCAGTGCTGCTGGAGTTTTTAAACCCTGTGTCCACTCACTGTCCACTCTGTGAGACACTCCTCCCTCGGGCCACTTTGTAAATGTAAAGTCAGAGACAGTGAATGGGGGTGACAAAATATGCAAAGCAACAGATGGACCACAGTCTGTAACCACAGAAGTACAGAGTGCCCGGTGCGGTCAGTGGAGCAGAGAGAATGGACAGAGCACATCGAAGTATGCAGAGCTTCAGGTGTAGCCTGTCTCCTGTGTTTGATTGATGTGATGCGTCACGGGATGTGTCCGCAGTCGGCAGCGAAAACACAGTGCGGAAAAATGAGCAGTCATGGCTCCTCTGACCCATTTCCCTTCAAAAAAAGGGAGAGAGAGACAGTGGAAAATGCTGGACAGGGCCGGACCGTGGGCCCCGAGGCTCCTCTTTCTCTCCAGATGACCTCAGCTTGTGTGCTGTGTCACTGTGGAAGGTAAACAGGGAGTCCTCACGTCCACTGGAGGGAAATTTCCAGTCTTATGGATAGTGGACAGTCATGTGTCCCAGTCTGGACGTCTCTGGACATGCACTCTTCAGTGTGGACGTGTGGAGACCACATACAGCTGTGTTAAGCTTAAACCCTAAGCCTCTGCCTAGGAGTCTTCCTGCTCAATGCTAAGGGTCAGCTGGAGACGTGTAAACCCCTGGGCTGTGGTGATGCTCCTGCAGCGATAGAGCAATCCTCTAACAACTATACCTACCCTCATTAATGCTCTCAATGTTACATCATATCCTCACCGCAGTGTTCCAGCATCTATCCCAGAAGACATTCACAGCTGGTCAGTAGGTGGCTCTAGTCTGCTGCCCCTTCCTTGCGGAAATATATGTGATCACTAAGATATGAGTCTGTTACAGATGTAAGATGATATTAATATGTAAATATTTCAAATATACTGTTGCTACTGGGAGATATTTCCATTTCCTGTGCTGCAGAACGGGGTGACATTTCTAGTGCCTGGTGATGACAGAAGCACAACCAATCAGAGACCATCGCTAAGAGGAAAACACACAGAATCATTAATTTAGCCAATCAGAGTCCTTGAATCTGTCACCTGTGTTGCTTCGTCTCTTTCCCCAAGCAGAGTCAAGCAGTGATTAATTGGGTCACAGGATTTCAGTAGATACACACAAACACACACACACACACACACACACACACACACTTCAGTGTTCTTTATAGATACAGTATGATCCAGCAATATACGGCAGTCTATAACTATTGTCCTATTAGTGTTTGTGCTGATATATTTGTGTGTTTCTATAATGGAATGAATCACATAATGCAGGGGGTGTAGTTAGACCCCAGAAAATGTTGCTATGCCCCACTAAAATCACAGCGGTCAAAAGTCAAATTAATCCTGCTTTACTGAACAGAGCTGCAGGGCACAGTGCAGGTTCACTATAGGGACTCCAGACTACATTTCCCATAATGCCCCAGCAACCTTAAAAGAAACTCAGCTACAACAGACATGGTCATTATTGCTCACAGCGATATATTTGGTTTATAGCTGCTTATAACCCTATAATTGACCCAAAATACATAATACACCACTAAAGCACACAGTCAGACATTCCCTTCCTTCACAAAATCCACGTAAGAGCAGGTAACGCCACCCAGACTCCCTTAAACATACTCTTTTTTTAAAGACTCTCCAGTTGCAATTCAGTAACAGTGTTCTCATATTTTTAGCGAAGGAAGAAATGCTTTTGCGGTTTCGAAAGATGGTGCCGGCGGTTTAAACTGTGCCTGTGTTTATTTGTTTAAGAAAGTGCACATAAACAGAATGAATGAATGAATGGATGTTAATTTCTCTGTGGCAGAGTAACACCCACTTTAGTGTTAATTCACTTTAACTATGTAGTGTTTTACTGGGTTTGTATTGGATGCAGATGGGTGAGCAGAGCGCTTCTAAATCTGTGCCTGTATTCTAGAAACAGCCATGATATAATAATGTACGTTATATCTGAGCACTTTAGAAATTTATGATCATTTTATTAGCTATTATTTTGCTATATATTGTTTTTTAATGTCACTTTTCACAGAGCTTTAGGGTCCTGCAGTTTGTGTTAGGAAACTTGACAAACAAGGGCCACCGAAAATGTTTATCCCCAGCCACCACTGCCAAAAGAGTAGAGGCAGACACTGCAGTGAAACAGGAACACACTCTTGAAGAGATGTTTGGACAAATGTCCAGCAAAGTCCACCAGAGCTGAGCAGCCCCCTCCAGGAGCCCCTCCCTCCGGAGCAGCAGGTACAAGCTGAAGTCAGTGTGTTCTGGGGGGAAATCTTCCATAAACGCTGAGAGAGAGAGAGTAAACATCTGACGTCAGGGTCCAAGCTGGCGCCTTGCTGCCACCTAACGTTTCCATTCCAGACCTAAGCAGCCCCCCGGCTTTCTGTTCTCCAGGGCAAAAGGCTGCCTTTGTGCTCTCAGACTCGAGGAGCTGGCGCCGGTAAACAGTGGCGTGTGGCTCAGAAGGTGTTGGCAAAGCCTGGGCCATGGGAGTGATGTCATCTGTGTTTTTCCACATGGTTGGAGAGAGCTTTGCAGCGTCACTGTTCCTGAAGACCTCATTCGGGGCTATGACCTGCTCTTATTCTTTTGTCATGTCTTCAAAAAAGGTGAAGCTACACCTGAAATCCATAAACTCCACCCACTTTCGTCACCTCAGTCTAGACCTCCACAGACTGATTCACTGAAAAATAAACCATTCTGAGTAACACAAGTGTGCTGAGGAAGCTCAAGCCTGGTGCTGTGTGTGTGAATGTGGACTCCAGGACAGTATTCCTCCACCCTACTGCCCCAACTCAGCCCCGAGGCTTTTTTACCTGCTCCACAATCTGAAAAAAAAACCCATCTCAGTGGAAAGAGATTTTCTGATAAAAGTCACAGATGATCAATTTTCCGGTAAAGACCAAATGTACTTTTCTATTTTTTTTTCAGGGAAATGAAAAGCTAATAGCTAGATGTGAGAATACAGAATATACAGAAGTTAAAAGTGATTACATAGATAAATGAAAATACATTTCATATGTGTATTACATAAAGGCATGGTTCTCAATTTTAATCAAAAGTACTGTGTATAAAAGGATGTTTACTGAGTGTGTCTCCTCTCCATGTGCTGCTCTGCAGGTTTGTGCTGGAAACCGCTCTAATGTGTTTTACGAAGCCCCAGTGTCTGTAAATGGGTAAAAAAAAACAAAGTGTATGGGTCCGGTGCTAGGCTTTCTCTCTCTCTGCTCACGGCAGAGAAACGCCATCTGGAGGTTTTTAGACAACGGAGAGACTCCAAACGCTGAAAAGCACCAACCGAGATGAGGCTGTTGCTCTATTCCTGCTCCATAGGGGGGTAACACTGACTTTTTTTTGCTGTTACAGTTAAATCACTTAAGGTGGAAATGTCTCCAAACTCAGGAGACGGCTAACTGCATTAGTGACAGTGCTACAAAACTAAACAGCTCGCGTTACACATGAGTTTCTGTGGGAATTTAACTTGTAAACACTTCAGCCATGTAAAAACAACAGTCGTTATTCTCCTCAAACACACCGTTCAACCTTGAAAAAGATTCTGAACGTGATCCTGGACAGAGAGCACTGTCCATGTCTCCTCTGTGACCGACCTCCTAGTAATGTTAGCTGAGGGAACATGGCCTGTATTTGTCTGTTTCTTTGAGTAGATATATAGCTACATTTCATCTACTCTGGCTTTCTGTGTCTGGATATGGCTTTAATGTAATGTAGTAAAGTCAGAATGCTGCAGAGGGCGTTGTGGAGCAATAAAGAACTCATGCAGCACCTGCGAGCCTTAAGGATGGTTTGGATGCGACACTGCACAGCTTAGCATTGGCTATTTTAATTTACCCTTCTCTCTTCTCCCCTCTCCCTGTATCCGTCATTTCAAATTAAAAGCCCTCTGCAGAGGTTTTTAATTGAGATTTCTTTGCAAGATATATCAGCTGCGGCAACAATGATTGAACGTAGTGGAAACGCTGGTGATGGAGATTTGACTCTGTGTGGGAAAACGTGAGCAGAGATTTGACTTTGGAGAAAAAAAAAAACTCCCTCTTAACGTTGTGAATCATGAATAACTTCCATCACTAAACATAACGTCACACAGTGGAGTCTTACACCCAGACACTGTAATGTGAGAGTGCGCCTGATACGTGATGGTTCACGTCACAGGCGTGTGGCTCTGAATGTGATGGATGTCAGCTGTGGTTTTTCACCTCGTCCGAGAAAGTTTGCAGCGTCACTCTTCTCCTGAAACATATTCCGAGTCCAAGCTCCTCCTGGAGATTTCCAGGTGACTGTGTTTAGGGCGTCTGCGGGAGCGCCTGTAACGCCTGGCTGAAGCAGCACACTGAGCTCATACAGAGACGCAGAAACGCAGGGCCTCTTCCAGTTTGTGGGGAAAGGTCGCTGTTCTCTCTGCTACGTGACGGTAAGCACTCGTCCACCGAGGAGCATCTGCCACACAAGAGACTTGTGCAATAACATATTAAGAACCCATTTTTAAGCTGAATTTTTGGGCTGGGATGGTGTTTGTGAGCTCATGGTTCTGTTTATAATGCCTGCCTCTGCATAAAACACACACACACACACACACACAAAAAAAAAGATTTAGAACAAAAAAGAAATGTTCATTCACTTCTTACTGTTTTATTTAAATCACAACAAAATTTTTCTGAACATTAAGAAAATCCATTTAATCAAGTATTCACTCTGATCCCACGGTGAGTGTGTGAGCGACAGGGTAAGTGTGTGAGTGCAACTGTCCACAGGTGTGAGTGTGAATGACTTGGTGAGTGACTGGGTGAGTGTGTGAAACTGTCCACAGGTGTGAGTGACTGGGTGAGTGTGTGAGTGACTGGGTGAGTGTGTGACACTGTCCAAAGGTGTGAGTGACTAGGTGAGTGCGTGAAACTGTCCACAGGTGTGAGTGTGTGAGTGACTGGGTGAGTGTGTGAGTGACTAGGTGAGTGTGTGAAACTGTCCACAGGTGTGAGTGACTGGGTGAGTGAGTGTGTGAAACTGTCTACAGGTGTGAGTGTGTGAGTGACTGGGTGAGTGTGTGACACTGTCCACAGATGTGAGTGTGTGAGTGACTGGGTGAGTGAGTGTGTGAAACTGTCCACAGGTGTGAGTGTGTGAGTGACTGGGTGAGTGTGTGACACTGTCCACAGGTGTGAGTGACTGGGTGAGTGAGTGAGTGAAACTGTCCACAGGTGTGAGTGTGTGAGTGACTTGGTGAGTGTGTGAGTGACTGGGTGAGTGTGTGAAACTGTCCACAGGTGTGAGTGTATGAGTGACTGTTGACTTAGTTTTGAGTGTAAAGGGGGCGGAGTCAAAGTGACCCCTGATTGGACTATCATCTTCAGCATTAATGTCATGTGTGCTACTGCAGGGAGAGAGGAGGTCTAAATAAAGCTCAGTCAGTGTACTGAGCCTCCCTGGTCGCTCTGGCATCTCACCTCTGATCACAGCTCTATAAACCTGTCAGGATTAGCACTCTCCTGCCGACTTATAGAGTGCTAATCCCATTTAAAGCCACACCTCCAGAAGCGTTCACTGTACCACACTTTAATTTGTTTGTTTACCACTGTTTCTTGTGGATGAGGTCAGACTTTTGATTCTGCCGGCTGCTCAGCACCCTGTATTTCTCAGGACTGTGTCTGCCTGTCTCTAATTAATGCAGCAGAGCATTGCAGGCTCTCACAGGGGCCTGGTGCTCATTTATTAGCCTCTGCAACGATGACGAACCTGGCCTAGCTCGGTAGGAACACTGGAACCCTGTCTCAGGCTCTTAAAGTGTGGCATGTGTTTGTACAGACCTCACACATTAGAGGTTTAGTGAAAAACATGGCACTAAACTGTCACTGGCGTGGTTCCCTTAAACATCTCTTTTTTTCAGGGCTGTGTGAACATGTGAAATCAGATTTGTTTCAGGGCTGTGTGAACATGTGAAATCTGATTCGTTTCAGGGCTGTGTGAACATGTGAAATCAGATCTGTTTAATGGCTGTGTGAACATGTGAAATCAGATTTGTTTAATGGCTGTGTGAACATGTGAAATCAGATTTGTTGCAGCGCTGTGCAAACATAAAATCAGATTTATTTCAGGGCTGTGTGAACATGTGAAATCAGATTTGTTTAATGGCTGTGTGAACATGTGAAATCTGATTTGTTTCAGGGCTGTGTGAACATGTGAAATCAGATTTGTTTAATGGCTGTGTGAACATGTGAAATCTGATTTGTTTCAGGGCTGTGTGAACATGTGAAATCTGATTTGTTTCAGGGCTGTGTGAACATGTGAAATCTGATTTGTTTCAGGGCTGTGTGAACATTTTAAATCAGATTTGTTTAATGGCTGTGTGAACATGTGAAATCAGATTTGTTTCAGGGCTGTGTGAACATGTGAAATCAGATTTGTTTAATGGCTGTGTGAACATGTGAAATCAGATTTGTTTCAGGGCTGTGTGAACATGTGAAATCAGATTTGTTTCAGGGCTTTGTGAACATGTGAAATCAGATTTGTTTAATGGCTGTGTGAACATTTGAAATCAGATTTGTTTAATGGCTGTGGGAACATGTGAAATCAGATTTGTTTAATGGCTGTGTGAACATGTGAAATCAGATTTGTTTCACGGCTGTGTGAACATGTGAAATCAGATTTGTTTCAGGGCTATGTGAACATGTGAAATCAGATTTGTTTCAGGGCTGTGTGAACATGTGAAATCTGATTTGTTTCATGGCTGTGTGAACATGTGAAATCAGATATGTTGCAGCACTCTGCAAATATAAAATCAGATTTATTTCAGGGCTGTGTGAACATGTCAAATTAGATTTTTTAGGCTGTATGAACATATCAAATCAGATTTTTTATTAGGCTGTGTGAACATATCAAATGAGATTTATTTTAGGCTGAATTAACATGTCAGATCAGATTTTTTCAGGGCTTTGTGAACATGTCAATCTGATTTTGGTTCAAGTCACATATGCGGTCCTAGATTGGGGAGTGTCCAATTCATACTCATACATTCATTCATGCAAATCAGATTTCATGTGTCTTTTTGCCTGTACGAGGTCTGTGGTCATCAGTCAGCACACACAGAGCGATAAAACACCTACAAAAGTGGGGTGTGTCCCAATACAATATACACTGTATGTCCCCCACATTGTGCACTAATTATTAATCTAAAACTACTTCACCCAGACAGGGCATGAGTTAAACAGCTGGATGTGAAGAGTATACCTAAGTATTCATTCATTCATTTATCTGTAACCTTTATCCAGTTCAGGGCGGCGGTGGGTCCGCAGTTTCCCCAGAATCAATGGGTGCAAGGCGATAACACACCACACTTCTCACAGACAGTCACCCGGAGGAAACCCACGCAAACACAGGGAGAACACACCACACTCCTCACAGACAGTCACCCAGAGGAAACCCACGCAGACACAGGGAGAACACACCACACTCCTCACAGACAGTCACCCGGAGGAAACCCACGCAGACACTGGGAGAACACACCACACTCCTCACAGACAGTCACCTGGAGCGGGACTCGAACCCACAACCTCCAGGTCCCTCCAGGTGAGATTGAAGTCTCTAAAAGGGGCACCGATAGCAACCAGTCATCGCAGTGTGTCCTTTTTCACTGCTCACGCTGCTGAAATGAAACAGGACCGTTTTTTGCTTGAGGGATACTATGAAGGGGAACAGCTCCTCAGGCAGCCTGCGGAAATCAGAAAATAAATCCTGAGGAGACTTTAGAGCGCTGGCGTTTGATGGAGTGGTTTTCTAACACTCAGGGAGGCAAACACTGGTTAACCTCAGAACTCGTGCCCACAGAGCGGCTCTCTCTTGTGATAATCTTAGCTCTTTTCCAAGCAGAAATAGAAAAGCTAAAGAGCCGTGGTGCGGAATAGAACTAAGACAGCACAGCGAACAGAGGTCTGAATAGTAGAGCCAGAGGGATGCTCTGTTCAGATGGAGGTGATGGGTTACGGCAGGAATTTTCTGGATTGAATTAAGCGACCTTTAAAACATTAGAAGTATTCAGATGTTAATTCAAGAGAAGTATAAACTCTACTGAACCCAAACAGTAAAGACAGTCCCCACATTCAAACCAGTTTCCCAGAGTTGCTTCACACCTAACAACCCTCTATCCCTTCTGTTGAGACCCCCAGTCCCTCTGTGTCCTTTGTGGGGGGCTGTCAGGTGCAATGTGGCAGGAACCAGCTCTGAACCGTGGCAGAAATTTGGACCCAAGCAATGAAGCTTTTAAAAAGCCGACTTTACAACTGTTATTCCTTCAGAAGGCCATGGAGAACAGACCCCTGCCCTGAAGGTAGGATTTGGGGCTCTCGTCTGAGTGGGTGCTGAGCCCTGACACAGATCTAGCAAAACAGCTCCCTTTAAGACCCTTTAAAAGAGGCAGGAGCTGTCTGCTCTACTGAAGTCAGCCCCAGACCCTCGTGGGACGGGTTCTGCATTCTCCATTATGCTCTAATTGCTATAGGAATTATGTAGATACAAAAAAGGAGAGAGCGGCATCTGCTCATTAGATGCAGGACAGGGGCTTCCAGGTGGGCTTTTAGGGTGGTGTTTATTAGCTATACATCAGCATACTGTAGATTCAAACAGCTGACAAAACAGCTCCCTGTGCTAGTGTTTTAGTTTGACCCTCAGCACTAGCCACTCACCATCACTTAGACCCCCCCACCGATCACACACAGTGTCCAGGTTAAATGGGTGGAGCTAAGCTGCTGAAGGCTGGGTGGGAGGGTGGGGCTTGGCTTATTCTGAGATATCACAGAAATAGTGAAATATGTGGTGTATTTGTAGGTGACTTTCCTGGTCTGTAGGTGAGGACAGCAGATGTTGGGGTCAGTGGACTGTGGAGGTGAACGGAAGCAGATGTCCTCCTCTAAAAGCCCCTCACAGAAAGTGAGGACAGTAGATGCTGGGGGACAGTGGACAGAGGAGGTGAATGGAACCAGACGTCCTCCTCTAAAAGCCCCTCACAGAAAGTGAGGACAGTAGACGGTGGAGGTGAATGGAACCAGACGTCCTCCTCTAAAAGCCCCTCACAGAAAGTGAGGACAGTAGATGGAGCTGGGACTGGGCTACACTCACTCGCTCACTCAAAGCCCCACTTTGCACTGTGTGCCCCACCCTGACTCCTTGCTGTAATTTGCCCCTGTGTTGGATTCATAAACAGAGCTACTGCCACCATCAGACCGCCCTCGTAACAGTCCCCGAGTCTCATAGAACAAATTAGCTCTGGATTTGTCCACATGGATGATGGAGAACCTGAAAAAGCTCCTCATTCAGGCGGCAGATTGTTCCAATTTTGTCATTAGTTTTACCACCGACCAGAGAGCGCCCCCACCCTTTCGTCCCGAACCAGCAGACTCCTGTCGCCTGCTGCACTCGGGCCACAGAGGAGCTGCTTGTCCTCCTCTTCCAGCTGCTATCAGATTACAAAAGTGGCAGAAAGGGAACATTTAGCCATAAATCACCTCCAAAATGCAGCTTGTTCAAACTCTGACTGCACTCGACTGCGAGAGGTCGCAGTAAATGCAGCTGATGAGGTGCTCGATGTTCAGAGAGGTAACGGCACACACGGCAGTATGGGAACAACCCGGGTTTAAGGTCCGGGCGTTTTACGCTTCATTCGTTTGCTATGGAATCCCGTCATAGTGGACCCTGTGGGGAAAAGCAGGTGCTGAAACACGATGTGGCCCCATCCACATGAGTCTGAATGATTTATTTTAAAAACAGAGGACAGAGGTTTTACACCTCTGCAGCTGAAGATTTTACAGATGGAGAGTTGGTGCTGGACGTCTGCGTTGTGTGGCATAGAGTGGCGACTCTCTCTGGACAATCAGCGCTCTGCAAGGTTTACACGCCACAGTTTAGTCCCTATTCGGCTCGCTCTGAACCACGAGAACAGCCACTAAACAAGAACCCACTTCCAGAACCAGGACAAGTTTCCAGGTACTGGGCCTCGAATCAAGGGCCTTAGCAAACTCGACCACTGACTGAACTTAGCCTCATCTTTTTTCCTGCTTGGTTCATTTGATTGCCTCTGTCCCCTGCAGCATCCTGTAGCTGTTCCCAGGGATCCTCAGGCATTCCCAGGCCAGGCGAGTTATAATCCTGGGAGGTGAGCAACAAGCAAATTTCTCAGGCCTTTACCAGTCCATCTGTGTCCCCACATTCAGTGGCCATTTGGGTCCTGACCGATAGAATCATGGATACAAGGGTTTGGAATTTTATTTTTTTTTTCCGGCGGGATGCTGGGGTCACTCTCTGGAGCTCTGTAATCTGGGAGGAATCAGTTGAGGAGGACCAAGCATATGTTATGGACCTCCCTGGATGCCTCCTGCTGGAGGTACATCAGACAAAAGCGACTGGGAGGAGCCACTGGTCGGAGAATGGCACTCTCAAGTGGGAGGGGCCAATGTGGATGTGGGCGGGGCTCTGTTATGTTGCCAGTTCCCCTTCCGTAATGACAGAGGGATGAGGAGACAAAAGAAGGCGTCATCAAGGGTGGGGGCACGTCGCACTGATTTGCATATGGTGATGTAGCATCATACTTTGGTACTCGTCATCCACGTCTGCACCAGAGGGGGCGCTAAAAAAAAGTCTTAAAGGAGGAGTTAGTGACCAGATGGTGTTTAGGGTTCTATACAGTGACACAGTCTTGAAGAACCATTTGAAGGAGGTACTGTTAGAAAGAATGGAGCCCTTTTTGATGCTACCTAGAACCATTAAACTCTTTCACCAGGTAAAGAACCATTTACGGATTCACATGGTTCTAGAGTCTCTTCAGTAAATAAATATATTTTGTAAAGGAACTGTGCTTTCAGGTGTTTAGGAGTTAGAACTATTGCTAAAGCCCTCTCTCTTGCTATTTGGAGCATGGCTGGGTGCCACATGGTGGAGGTATGGCTTCAGAAATCCCTCTCTCCATCCCTCCTGCCCAAAGACAGAGAGAGGAAAAAACACCGGAGCCAGACTATCAGACTCCAGGAGCACGCGTCCACTGCTGAATCAAAAGGAGCCTTCTTTTCCAGCCTGGTGAAGGTGGAGGAGAGGGAGTGTGACCACCCTGACACACACACACGCACACCCAAAGCTGCCCACTCCCTCTGGAAACACACAAACACAAACCCACAGGACACACGTCCAAACTGTGAGTGGACAGAAGCCACCTGCCGCCTCCTGACACAGCAGCACTACTGTACGTCAGAGCGCTCCGGCACGGCCCGCTCCCGGAACGTGGTTCCTGTTCCAGCTCGGAAACAGCGTCCAGGAGACGTCCAGGAGACGTCCAGTGCGGAGCTGCTGGTAGAGCACAGTCCTGTCTGCAGTGAGCAGTGACTGAGTGAGGGATTTCAGGGTTCTGTCTGAAAGAAGAACCACTGAAAGGAACTTAGGGTTAGACTCACCGCACTGGGTCTGAGAGATGAGCCAAAACAGAACACATCATCACCATGTAGTGGGATCTAGGCCCATGTCAGGAGTTCTGGAAAAGAGAGAGAGACACAGAGAGGGAGAGAGAGAGAGAGAGAGAGAGAGAGAGAGAGAGAGAGAGAGAGAGTGAGAGAGAGATACTGAAAGATATACAATGAGAGAAGAGAGACAAAGAGAAAGAAAGACTGAGGTAAAGGGTGAGAAGGGAAAGAGAGAAAGGGATAACAAAAAAGAGAGACCGTGAGTCAGAAAAGGAGAGAGAGAGAGATGGAGGTAGAGGGGGAGAGAGTAATAAAGAAAGAGAAAGAGAGACAGTACTTTATAGTGGACAGAACCTGCAGTGTCCTCTCGGGCTGTGTTTCTATACACAGTATAACTAATATACTGTCTATTCTAAGGCCGTCCGAATGTATATCGTCCACATTTCAGACGGTTGACGGACAGTCCGCAGTGAGCCAAGAGCAGGAGGGTGGAGAGAGACAGAACACTCTGACAAAACTTAACTTAATATAAACATTAGCTCTCAGCTAACGCCGCTGGCCGGCTTCCTCCAGCGAGCCGTCCCTGTTGGGAGAGTTTAATAACTGAACACGAGACGCTCGTGAAAGCCTGGACACGTTAACGTCCACGGCTCCTGCCCCGTGTTTGTTTAAGCTCCAGAGAAAGTGGCCGTGGACGGTTACCGCACTTGAAGTGGTCTGGTTCCGTCAGGTCCGCGTCAGGAGCGCTCTGTTTCACCTGAGGGGGAGGAAAAGAGAGAGCGGCCACAGCTGAACCATGAAGGATCTGATCCCAAACCTCAAGCACGACTTCCAGCTCCCGCAAATACGGAAAGCGCAGCAGGGAGCACCGCTCCTCCGATGATGGACATGCGGCTGAGCTTGGTGTCCTCGGCCCAACTCTGACGTTGGCCAATTTAAACCTATGGTGGTTGTGCGTGATCCATACAATCGACGTCTGAAAGCATGAGGGGGTGTACGTTACAGGACTGGGTTTCACCGCTATTTATCACTGGACTGGACTTAGGGTGAATCCCATTTCTCATTTTCTCCCTACCCCTTGTTTTGGAGTGTTCTCTCGCCTCTTGGAGCTGAGTTACAGGGCACAGTGGTTAAATCTCTCCCTACGACACGGGACAACGCTTCAAGACCCTGATATATCATCAGAACACAAATAAAACAGAGCAGTGCTTCATTCCCAGGTGACTAGCGCCACTCTGTAGCAGCTCTGCACCAGTCTGCAGTGATATCAGAGGAGCTGCTGGACATTTAGGGCCTCATTCGCCTTTAGAAAAGTACCACAATCTCTGCATCTTTTAAGGTGAAATGGTGTGTTTGAAAATATACCACTGTTGTTTATATTTGTCTGAAGTGTACCTTCTCTGTAAGTGTTTATTCACTGTTTGAATTCCCACAGAATCTCGTGTAACTCGAGCTGTTTAGTTTTGTAGCACTGTTGCTAATGCAATTAGCCGTCTCCTGAGTTTGTCAAGTCAAATCAAATTTGTTTATATAGCACATTTAAAAGACAGTGAATGTCAGCCAAAGTGCTGCACAATAAAAAAACAAACCAGATAAAATTATAAAACATACATATAAAAAGAAATAAAAGTAAACGAATATAACAATAAAATGTTGTGGAGAAAATACTGATGGCAAGACAACATAAACTAAGGCAGAACAAATGGCTAAAATAATTTAAAAGGACCCAAAGGCCAGAGAAAATAAATAGGTTTTCAAATTGGACTTAAAAGTTACTATTGTAGGGGATTGCTTTATGAAGAGTGGGAGACTGTTCCAAAGTCTTGGAGCGGCTACAGCAAATGACCTATCTCCTTTGAACTTCAAGCAAGAGCAAGGGGTGTCTAAAAGCAATTTGTTAGAGGAACGTAGGGCACGTAGGGATTGAAAGCAAAGAAGATCCAAAATATATTTCGGAGGCAGGCCATGGAGAGCTTTAAATAAAGCAAAGTTTGGAGACATTTCCACCTTAAGTGATCTGAAACAGTAAAAATAAGTCAGTGTTACCCCCCTATGGAGTAGGAATAGAGCAACATCCTCATCTCGGTTGGTGCTTTTGAGCGTTTGGAGTCTCTCTGTTGTCTAAAAACCCCCAGGTGGCGTTTCTCTGCTGTAAGCAGAGAGAGAGAAAGCCTAGCACCGGACCCAGATACTTTGTTTTTTTACCCATTTACAGACACTGGGGCTTCGTAAACACATTAGAGCGGTTTCCAAACCGACTGCAGAGCAGCACATGGAGAGGAGACATCTTCTGAATTTTATAAAAAGTGTTTTACGTCACATCTTGGGCAGTCCATACTTCATTTGAAATTTCAATTTGTCCAACTTCAGCTTCCGACTTGTGTGTGTTCATGTGGTGCCTCCTGGTGTTTAACTCGTATTTCTGATAAAACCGACAGCACTTGAGAACACTGTGTGTTATTACCGACACAACAGGCACTAAAGGGTTCACGGTGGGGGAAGGGCTCATGAAAACATGCACAACTGTCATTCTGGTGTTATTGTGAAATCTTTATTGCTGTTGTTTTCTGCTGTTATTGGACAAGGCTTGGCTAATGAAGTAATACCTCCCTCTCACTCTCTCTCTCTGACACACACACACATTTCCTCAATCAGACACCCACATAAACACAATCACAGACCAAACACTGCTCGACAGTCTGTCTGAACATGACTGGACATTTTTGGAGATGGTACGCTGTGTTAAGGTGGTCCAGGTGCTGCTGACTGTAGTGGAAAATGTTTCAAACACACACACTCACACTGTGTGGGCTTAAGGTCCAGAACAGCTGGACACATCTGGCCTGCTTCTAACAGAGCAGCTAACATCTGGATAGTGAGCGGACGAGGTCTCGTCACCAACAGCTGATTATCTCATGACCAAAGGAGTTATATCTTTATATTTGGGAGGAAGTTATTAATTAACAACATACCCTCAAACCATTAATGACCTTTTTACTGTGAGAGCTTTTAAAGGTCAGCCCATCACAGAAAGTCACTCACTCATTCATTCATTCATTCATAGGCATGGGCACACTGCCTCATTGGGTATCACACACTCACACTCACACTCATGGACAGTTTCACATACTCACCATGTCACTCACATGCTCTGGAAAGTTTGACACACTCACTCTGTCACTCACAGACTCACCCAGTCACTCAAAAACTCACCCTATCATTCACACACACACACATACACATACACCCAGTCACTCACACATACTCACACACCCAGGCCAGTTTCACACACTCACCCAGTCACTCACACACCCACCCTGTCACTCACACACACTCACACACCCTGGCCAGTTTCACACACTCACCCCGTCACTCACAGACTCAACGAGTCACTCACACACACTCACCCTGTCACACACACTCTGGCCAGTTTCACACACTCACCCAGTCACTCACACACACTCACCCAGTCACTCAAACACACTCACCCAGTCACTCACACATTCTGGACAGTTTCATACACTCACACCTGCTGACAGTGAACTCAGTTAATTCAGTTTTGTTTCCACAGAAACTCTCCTGACGTCCAGGTAAATGTTTGACTTTGCTGTTTTTCTTCCTCCGAGAAGAAACTGCATCCACTGAGTAAATGTCAAGCTGAAAGGAAGTGAACGTCCAAAAGAAGAGCAGCCAGAGTCCACCAGGCCTGGACATTCAAAAACACTGCAGAACCAGGAAGAGAACACTCACTGATGAGTATATCAACACATGAAGTGTATCAGGTCCATCTCTACAGGACACCGTCAGCAGTGAATAGCTAAATACAATACAAGGCGTATTGAGATTATAACCACATGCTAATGAGGCCGTATGCTCTCTGGTTACTCTCTGAGCTAAGGTCAGACCAGATGTGTACTCACCATATCCAACAGAGGCTTTGTGCAGTGTGTGTTCTCGGGGCTGGGCAGGTTTATTTACATTTGGTGGATATGAGCTTTTCACAATCGCTTCATAGTAAACAGAGCTGTTTATCGAGGCGTCCAAAAAGCCAAACTCAATCAAGCACCGGCCCCAGGAGCTCCTGGCCAGTGAGGCTTCCATCCTCCCGTTTATACACAGAGGGCCACAAAAGCCAAGATCAGCAATCGGCTAATGCTCCTAGACATTAACAGTCGGACCTTTACATTGCCAGGGACTTTTCACGAGTCAAGGAGCCTCCTCCAAGAGCAACCGTACAGGTCCTGAACCTCATTTTATCAGTGTCTCTGCAGGTGTGTGGGCCCTGAGTGGACCAGTGCTGGAGGGGTATATTCTCCTCTAGCCCACGTATGGCATTAGGCTCATGTGCAGCTGCTCCACAGATCCCTGCTTTATGACTCATTCGTTCATATTCTGTAAGAGCTTCATCTTAATTAGGGTCACTATGTGTCCAGAGCCAGCCCGGGAGTCACTGACTGCAATTACACACATTCACCCAGTCACTCATATACACACACACACACACACACTCACCCAGTCACTCATACACACACACACACACACGCATTCACCCAGTCACTCATACACACACACACACACACACACAGTCACTCATACACACACACACATCTGTGGACAGTTTCACACACTCACACATACACACACACACACACCTGTGGACAGTTTCACACACTCACCCAGTCACTCACACACACACACACACACAAACACACACACACACACACACACACTCACACACACACACGCACACACACACACATCCCTGTTGAAAAGGTCTAGCTGAAATTAATATATATTTTAAATAGGAATTTAATCTAAATACATTTTCAATTTTACACCAGGCTTCCGGGAAAACGTATAACTGAATATCATCAAATTAGAAGTGAACGGCAGCATTATTTTAAAGGAAAAACAGAAAGAGCCCTAAAACCGAGCCTTGTGGGACACCGCAGTGCTCTCTAGTAGATTCCTCCACTCAGTTTTCCGTGTGAATAAAGATAGAGAGAGTACGGGAGTCGTATCTGAAATAAGACTTTGTAAAACAGCATGAAACCAGTCCAACACAAATGTGACAGAACCCGAGGCAAAACATCTCCGATGAATTAACTTAGCAGTTTAGGAGCGGGCCTTTACAGACTCCAGCGTCAAATGAAGTGTCATCTGCGTATTCGCTGCCAGACGAAGGGCCTGAGCTCCACTGTTGTTCTTGGAAGTAAAGCATCTCTGGGTGTTCCCTCCTAGAAACGTTCAGGAAAATGAGAAGCTAAGAGGGCAAATAGAAACGTCCGTCAAATTGCTTCGTATGCCGCCTCGTTTCGCTTCATCTGACGCCGCAGCCCAAACCCGGCTTTCTCCCAAGAATAGCCGCGCCAGATTACGAGCCGATGGAACGATATGCTGGGTGCAGCCGGGGGAAATGGAGCTTAATCAGATGCAAGGCTCCTTCTAATTCCAGCGCATTGTTTTTATGACTTTTGAAGAAAAGGATCACGGGAGATTAGAGCTGTTAAACCGGTGCGGGACATTAGATCTGATATCAAGGAGCCCTCGGATTTCTGATGCGCGTTTTGTTGCAAAAAGCAAAATGACTGAGGAACTGCACTCTTCAGAGGGACGGTGCTCCATCCAATAATACAATAAATTTGGGACACGTTCTAACATCAGTATCTGACTTTATTAATGTTGAAGTGAAGGCTGGAGTTTAAGTGAAGAGAAGCGAAGGTAGGAACGGCCTTAGTTGTATATTCAACATAAAATCGATTAATTTTTAGACATGCGATAGACGAGGGCTGCGGACGGAGGCCGTTTGGAGGCAGGAGCTGCCTCATTAGCTGTCAGTGAGATAAGGGAGTGCACTGACTTGTGTATTACACTGCAATTACATACACTAACCATCCGTGCCAAAACCCAGGCTTCTGGAACTCTCCCCGACTCCATATCAGATGAGTGAGGGCCTGGGTTTGGCAACGAAAAGCTGCTTCAGCCTCGTGCCAAGCTTCTACACAAACACCCGGACTCACACTGGTTCCTCGGCAGAAGCGTGAGAGAGAGAGAGAGAGAAAGAGAGATTGCAGTTATACTTTTCCTTCTGCTCCACTATAAGAGCGAGGAGAATCTACTCTTTCGTTCAGTCATGTTTAGATACTGTACCATTTTAAATAATCGATTTTAAATAAGATTTATTTAACTTTTTTTGCACCTATTCCACCTTTACACCTCATTGTGCAACAGGCGTATTACCCTCTCTCTGTATGTTACAAGGTTTCTCTGCACATTTCTGTTTTACATTTAGTCTAATGTGATAATTATGGTGGCTTCTCAGCTCCCAGCAATGCCTCTGCAACTAGTTCAATATTTCACTCTGGTTTCATCATTTATAAATGTACTAATGCATCAAACAAGAGATTTAAAGGTTACAGTTAGTCGTAATAATCTGAAAGTGTAAAGTCACTGTGCATTACACGATGGCCTCGTTTTCTGCAAAATGCAGCTTCGAGGCGTTTGACCGCTACTAAGAAAAGGGAGAGAATTACCCCCGTGTTGACGTCTGTGTTCCTGCCTTGCACCCAGTGATTCCGGAGTAGGCTCCAGACCCAACGCAACCCTGAACTGGATAAGGGTTACAGACGATAAATGAATGAGTGAATGATATTGAAATAACTCCAAAGTTAATCTCTACATATTATTAAAAATTATATCCTCAAACTGTTGTGTTTTATTTCTAATGAGTTTCTTTAGAATACTGTCGTAAAACATTTTGCATTGGTTAAAATGTAGATATTTTTGTGCATGGTGCACAACTTAAGGTGGCGCTACTAAACCGTCTGTTGTTAGGTCAGCCATATTTCACATTCCAGTTCGTGAACTAAATTTGGAATCGTTTGGTGCATTTCCACCGACATAAACTGGTTCACGAATCTGAAAAATCAGTTTCTAGCTGAAACCAAAGAATGGTAAGTTCTTCAGCACGAACCGTGGCTGAATAATAGCAAATAAGACAGGAACACGCTCCGTTTGTGTGTGTTTCTGGGGCTGTGTTTGTGGTGGGAGACATTCTGTGGTATTAATGTGTTTATAAATCTCCATAGGACTGTGCACAGCCTCATTAAACTTCACCTACTTTAACCTGTTACACTGAATAACAAACTCTTAAAATCAACAGTGTGTTCTTGGTCTTTGTTGGTAGATCGTCTAGTATTTATTTTTAAATAAAATGAACAAGAAAAACACTGATGTCTGTGTCATATTTTATGAACAAATGTGCTCCTTTACTGTTTCTGCATTTATTACCTGCTCCATATTTTCTGTACAACACAATCAGAAAAAACACATGAAACAAAGACACTGATATGAAGCACCAAAGCTTCTTCAGACCTTCCAATGATGAGGGGATGTATTTAGGACTTTTCCTGTTTTTGAAATACTACAAACACCTCTGTGACTACGGCTATGTGGCTCACCTAACTTCTCTTTACTCTAAACTGTATTTATATATTTATAAAATCTTAATAATCCAGTCTAAAAACACAGAATATCATCTTTGCCCCTAAATGAACCAAACATCATGTAGAAAGAGAAAACGAGAGGAAGGAGATGACCGGTGCTCACCCGGGGTCAGATGAGTTGTACAAATCTGGGCCGTGGGGGTTTTATAGCTCATTGGTTTTCCGAACTGCGGCTCTGTGGCGTAATGTGGTCCACGTGTGTGAAGGTGCCCTCTGGTTTATAAAGGAGACGTTCAAGACACGTCGTGGAGGGAGTGCGGAGGAAACAAAGGTCGAGCTCTGAGAGTACACATGACAGACTGCAGAAGAGGCTTGAGCTGAGCTTAGACAGAAGCTCACAGATGACTGTGTCGAGCTCAGAGGCCTTTAAAGTGCCCCCCGGTGGCTCATAACGCTGTGGTGAACCCTGCAATGTTCTACACACGTCACTTTCATATCGCAGGCCGGTAGCTACAATTATTTGTAGCTTTTTACAGAGCATTTGGCAACATAGGCTATCGAGAGGGCACCAGATAATATGAGGTGGGCACCAGATACTAATAGATAGAACACATTAGATGATGCTAGAAGTGTATCAGCTGCTACAGCTAGTATCTGGTGCTCCCATCATCTTATATGGTGTGCACAAGATTTCACAGGTGATGGGTCTCTTGTAGATTATGTTTCTTGAAAAATCCTGAGGAGCCTCGTATAATCCTGTGGGGTCTAGATGGTACTGTGTTTTCTTTCGTCGTCTCATGGGGTCTCTCCATGGTTCTTGTGGTCTTGTTGGGTCTTGTCTGGTAGGGACTTGCTGGGTGTCATGTTACTTCTAGGGTCACAAGAAGTTGTGACATCAAACATTATAACGACATATTACTGCAATTACCCAGCGGTGTTTTTATCACCTGCTGCTCACCTGATATTACTGGAGAATACCTGATGATTTTGACCAGATCTTTTCGAGGTCTCACAGACTTTTGGGGGAGGGGGGGGTTTGGGTCTCATGGGACGTCCTGAAATCAGTGGACCTGGGATCTTGTAGGATGTTGCGGAGCCTCAGATTATTCTGTGATGTCTAGCTGATTCTTAGGTTTCTTATATGGCTTTGTGGTGTCTTGTTAGGACTCACAGGACGTGTGTTGGCATAGAAGCTCTCGTGGAGTCTAGCTGGGGCTCATGGGGTCTCGTCTGCTTCTAAAAACATAAAGTGGACATTCATAGAGCATTTTTTTTGTCCTAATAGTTTAATATTAGAAGGCAGTAGATAAATTAACTGAGGTACAGGAGGTAAGGAAGCCCAGCACATACACACACGCACACGTACGCGTGTGGGGGTCTCAGGGGCCCTTAACATGAGTTCCTGCAGCCCCCCCAAACACCTTTCTCTTGACAGACCGCCTTTCACTTCTGTCTCTCTCCACAAAAAGCAACTCATACACACACAGATGTTTGTTTCCATGACTTGTGGGGACATTACTTACATTTCACTTACATTTATGCCCTGGGTTGTTACTCAAAACTACCAGCACCACCTTGGTCTTAACCCTAACCTTAAACTATGTCCTCACAAGGATGACAAATCTCTATAATGTGTGTTTAAACAGATCTTTGTCCTCACAATGTAAATAAAACACACAAACAAACACACACTTATAGCAGCAGCAGTAGCAGCCAAGACCATAGTTTTAATAAAAACCTGAATCCCTGAAACCCACTGCTGGGGATCGAGTCCTGGAGCAGATTTTTGGAATATGTACATTTCCAAATCGTAATATGATTCACGTCCAAAACATCTAGACATCTCTTCAGAAAGGAGAATTCAGCTGCTTTAAGGTGTCCCTAAAGTGGATGCACAACAGGCCAAATGCAGGACCACATTAAGATACCCATGTGTTTTAGGTGCTACACTCATCCCACGAGCCCCACAGCAGTGTTCTCCCCCTGTTTAAACAGCCCTGTTCAGAACGCTCGCTTTCAGCACCTGTTCCTTTAAATGATAATGAGGCACTCGCTGTTCACCCCGACCCCGAGCGCACAGCAGTGAGAAGCGAGGAGCAGAAGGTCTGGTTTTTAGCTGTTTTTCGCTCGGTTCTCTTTCAAATGTTGACATCAGTTTCTTTGTGTCCCTGTGTCTACTCAAGGTTTGTCACTATTTTGGTTCTAGTCTTGTGATTGTTTTATTTTGGCTCTTGTTTATTGTAGTTCTCATTTTGTCTGAACTCACTCAACTGTTGCTCGTCCTCACACTTTTCCTCTGTTTGCTTTGGCAGGAAATTTTAAAAGCTCCCAATGTCCCCTGTGATTATGTGTTTAAGGCAATGTGGCTAGATTTAAATCTAAATCAGTGTCCTTCAGTGATTATGCCACTTTGGATTCTGTGAAGTTACAGACACATTCCTAGTATTGTTTGACAGTGGATATATTTTTTACATTTAATCAATTTTCCTTAACATTTAATTGAACAGTAAAATGCTTGTCAAGACAGTGACAGATTTTAAATAATCCGGCAATGGCACAGTGCTATACACTGGAGTTTGGAGGAGCACATGCTTCTAAGGACCAACAATGCTTAGCTCTCTTAAAGGTCAGGTTCATGATTTTAATAAAAAACCCTGTATATAAAGCTCTGAGTGTGTCTCCTCTCCATGTGCTGCTCTGCAGTCGGTTTGCTCTGGAAAATGCTCTAATGTGTGTACGAAGCCCCAGTGTCTGTAAATGGGTAAAAAAAAACAAAGTGTCTGTGTCTGGTGCTAGGCTTTCTCTTTCTCTACTCACGGCAGAGAAACACCATCTGGAGGTTTTTAGACAAAAAGGTTTTTAGACTCCAAATGCTGAAAAGCACCAACCGAGATAAGGGTGTTGCTCTATTCCTGCTCCATAGGGGGTAACACTGACTTATTTTAGCACTCAGCATTGTGGGAGATCACACACACCCTTCACACACACTCCTCAACCTACTGCCATCTGGAAAAAGGTATCGAAGCATTCGAGCCCTCACATCCAGACTCCGTAACAGCTTCTTCCCACATGCTATCAGATTCCTGAACACCTAGAGACTGAGACTGGACTGAAGAAGCACACACACACACACACACACCTCTTCGCACAAACACTGGTCTGTTGGACTGAAAATGAGTGTACTGTTTACACATATCTGGTTTACATCGTGTTTACATCCAGTTACTGTTTACAGCACAAATACACTTTAAATTGCAGTGTCCCTCTCCCTCACCCCCTCCGTACTTATGGTTTTGCCTTGTCTTGTATTGCATTGTATTGTATTGTACTGTAGGGACATTGTTTTGTATTGTTTTGTGTTTTCTTAGCCATATCTTTTGCACTTTAATGTGTATGCACTGTTTTATGTTGCACTAGATTTGTACTAGTTGCACTTTAATGTTGTGTATTGTTTTATGTTCTATGTCTTTTGCACTTTAATGTGTGTGCACTGTTTTATGTTTGCACTAGCTTTGCGCTAGTTGCACTTTAATGTTTTGTATTGTCTTATGTAGCACCTTGGTCCTGGAGGAACGCCATTTCATTTCACTGTGTACTGTAAACACTGTATACTGCTGAAATGACAATAAACTTCTTGAACTTGAACTTGAACTGTTACAGTTACATTACTTAAGGGGAACTGACTCCAAATTCAGGAGAGAGCTAACTGCATGAAAGTAAACACAGAGCGAATGTGCTACAAAGCTAAACAGCTCGAGTTACACATGAGCTTCTGTGGGAATTCAAACAGTGAATAAACACTTACAGACAATTTACACTTCAGACACCAACAAACAACAGCCGTTTTTTTCCTCAAACACACCACTCCACATTAAAAAAACGCAGAGCTTCTGAACAAAAACAAACAAGAGAGAACAGTGTTTCCCCACAACTGTAGACATCGCCTTTAATTGCTTCTAACGCAGCTCAACACGCTTGGATGAGAACACTTACTGTCCACTTCTGTTAAACCAGCTAAAAGAGCCTGCTTTGGCCAACATTAACTCATTCATTCAGCATCTGGTTCTATGACACTGGATACTGCCAGTGTCCAGTAAACCCCTGGCCCCCGCTTCCAGACGTGACGAGTAAACGAATGCAGTCACAGGACGTGATTAGTCATTTGTGAAAAATTACTCTTCTGAGTAACTACCACTCGTCTTTATTTATCTCCCGACCTCTTCCTCTCCTCACTCTTTATTGGGAAACAGTGATGTTTGTTCTTGAGTGTGGTCCACATGGTCAGCAGCAGTGTGATTTATAGAAGCAGGTGATGTGCGATGAGACGACTTTCCAAATAAACACCACCAGGCAGATCCAGCAAACACTCTCTACTATGGGTTTCTAAATATTTCTATGGGCTTTCTATGTGTTTGTATTGGTTTCTAGGTATTCAAACTGGTTTATATGAGTTTAAAAATGTTTCGATACGTTTCTATGAGTTTTTATGGGTTGTCCCTATTGGTTTCTGTGAGCTTATATGTGTTTCTATCGGTTTGTGTGGGTTTCTCTGTGTTTCATTGACTTTCTCTGCATTTTATTGGTTTGACTTGTTTTTTGTGTTTATCTATTGGTTTGTATTGAGTTTTAATTGTGTTTCTATTCGTCTCTTTGAGTTTCTGTGAGTGGTTTCTGTTGGGTTCTAAGAATTTGTATGGGTTCATAGGTGTTTATATAGGTTTCTTTGTATTTCTGTTGGTTTATTTGTAGTTCTATTGTGTATATGGGTTTATACAGTATGTGTTTCTAATTGTTTCTATGTGTTTATTGGTTTCTAGGATTTTCCATGTGTTTCTATGAGTTTATATAGATGGCTTATGTGGGTTTTTATGAGTTAATATGGGTCTCTGTATGTTTATATGGGTTTATATGAGTATTATTTGTATTTTTTTGGTTTATAAGTGTGTCCATGTTTCTAAATGTTTCTGTGGTTTTCTGAGCTTTAATTGAGTGTCTGTAGTTTGGCACCTAAATGTATATTTTTTTTATGCCTTAAAGAGTTTGGGTTCTGCCACTTCATCTGCTTCTAAGGGAGAAAGCTTATCGTTGCAAGAGAAAGATCCGCACAGACTGGTTAAACCCACCCAAACAGTACACGTCCGCTGTGTGTGAGACACATTATGTATCTGTCATATACTGGGAGTACCGAGGGAGGCTCAACGTGTTGATGTTGGCCTTTGTTTTTCACGGTTTCAGTCACCAAGCAGCTCTTGTTCATTTCTCCTCGGCCCTGGCAGCCCTGGAGTCTCAGCTCGAGGCGGGAGGCCGTTTCTCTCCTCGTTTGATGTGTCATGAGAGTGAGACTCACTCTGTAATTGGCTGTGTCCACCGTCTGTTTCTCCTGGAGACGCAGGCCTCTTCGGTTCCACGTCGGTGACCCTGAAAGGTCAGACCAACTGCGTTCTCTGTGCCTCATTGAGAGCGGAACCACAAACAAGACAGTGTGGGTGCTAGCTGTAAAGACTCAGGTCCTTAGACACCGAGTAACAGTGAGAGAGGGAGATTTCAAAGGGATGTCCTACAGATCTGACCTTAGCATTCAGCACCGTGAAGGTGAGAGGAACCCGAGAGGAACCAAGACATAGATATTTTCCATCTGCGTGTCTTAAAAGAGAAAGATATTTGATAGAGGTTCAATGTCAGGACAAATGCAACCAGTCAGGCCTTATATGATTTCTGGTTAATCCCCATAGCCTCCCATAGCGCCCTCTAGTGTCCATTTATTATAATTAGTTCTCGTCTGAGTCTGTCCAATCACAGCACTGGACCAGCGTTCATGTGAGAGCGCAAAGACGAGGTTAAACGCAGCAAAACATACACAACAAGGGCAGAGAAATAAGAGCACTGAGTAAAAATGGAGAAAACGAGAATGGAGAAGAAAGAGAATTGAGCGAAAACGACTAAAAACCAGAGCTTCTTCTCCTCACTGCTGTGCACTCAGGGTCAGGGTGAACAGTGAGCAGCTCATTATCATTTAAAGGAACAGGCGCTGAAAGCGGGCGTTCTGAACAGGGCTGTTGTTGTGGGGTTTGGACCAAAGCAGGTCACCGGCATTTCAATAAGAAACAGAACTGTGTTCCACTGTGGAGATGAGGGAGAATACGGCACCTTTAAAGAGCTTAAAAAGGGCACTGGTTTGAAACAATGAGCAGAAAGATCTAGTTTAAGGAAAGCTTGCTGTAGCACTGAGGTCTTTATTGTACAAACCCTCCTCCAGCGCTGGAATTAATGCTATCCTCCGGGACAGGAGCTAATTATCTCGTAGTCACTGTTGGCCGAGGCCCTTTGGGAGTGTTAGGAGTTCAAATGTTAGTTGGCGAGAATGTTTTCGCACAGGGGGAAAGCTAACAGTGAGGGACACACACATTATCAGCTGCTACACCGTGCCTCAGAGGAAGCTAGGTGTGTTGGTTTAGCAGGACTAGCGTAGCGTGGAGCAGTAATATAACTGCAGGGATTCAGGTTAGCAAAACATTTCTGTGGAGGCACTGATCAGGAATAAAACCTGTGGCTCTCTCTCAAGGCCACAGTCTCAACACGGCAGCCTTCACTTCACTCTGTGGCAGTGCAACAGTTTTCATAGCGACTGTCTGCCTCTTAGTTTAGCGCTTCTGGTCCCAGTTAAAAATAACAGTAATAATAATAATAATAATAATTATTATTATTATTCATAATATATGCTGCTTCCTCCCCAAACACAACCAGGACCATGTTCAAATCACTTCTTAAAAATCACATCTATTTAGTGTATGATTTAGTTTGTTTTTAAAAAACATTTATTTATTTATATAATTATTTTACTTGCATTTTACTACCTTTAATGTTCCTATGTAATTTTGTTTCCTCTGGTTGACTTTATGAAACTGAAGATTCTGAGTATATTCAAAGTGCTGTATAGATGAAATATATTATTATTATTATTATTATTATTATTATTATTATTATTATTATAAAAATACAGGCTTTGCCAAATATACTCAAGGTGGATGTGGGTGGAGACTATGCATAAAAAGTTCTTTCATTTTCTGTAACCCTTATCCAGTTCAGGGCAGCGGTGGTTTCTACCCGGAATCACTGGGCGCAAGCCGGGAACACACCCTGGAGGGGGCGCCAGTCCTTCACAGGGCGACACACACTCACAGAGTCACTCCTGTTGAACATGAACATGATAGATTATTTGTTGTTGATTATTGACCCACAATTAGTCTAGTGTTTATTGAATCTGTAAAGTGACTCTGGGAAGGGTCTGTGAGCACTTACGGTGGATTACTCTGAACAACCAGCAGCAAGGGAAGGAGGGAGTGAGGGAGTACTTTGGCTCAATGGGTCACAACCTTGAGGAGACCAAAGGTCACTGGAAACACACCTGTATCCACAAGAAACAAACATCGACCCTGACACAGTGCTTCTGACCCACACCAGCTCTTTTTTACAAGCCTTTTTTATTGCTCTTAAAGAAGTCATAATCCATGAGTGCAGTCAGAGTGAAATAACGACAGCCAAAAGATGTGAATTTACTCGGACGGTTTTGTGAGGCGCGGTGTAGTGACCAGAATCGTAAAACACAACAAGATCAATAGAAAACCACAACTCCCGTTTCATGTTTCTACCCATAGCCATGGAAACTACACAACAGCAGGAGTATGAGGGAGAGAGAGGCAGAAAAGCCTCCTGGGATAAGTCCTACAGGAGTGAAGTTTGAGGGTGGGGTTGGAGTGGGTGTAGAGGTAGAGAGAGGATAAATGGGCCACAAACAGGCCTCTGGACTTGAGTTCAGAATTAAAAGACACTCTTAACATCACTGTAGCCTCCTTAAAATCTATGTTGTCTCCTTAATATCTATGTAGTTCCACCATAATCTCTCGGTACACTCCTTGATATCTCTGCAGTTTCACCTTAACATGTCTGTAGCCTGCTTAACATCTCTGTAGTTCTTAATATCCATGTAATTCCACCTTAACATCTCTGTAGCCTGCTTTATATCTCTGTAGTTCCACCTTTACATCTTTGTAGCCTGCTTAATATCTCTGTAGTTCCACCTAAACATCTCTGTAGCCTGCTTAACATCTCTGTAGTTCCACATTAACGTCTCTGTAGCCTGCTTAATATCTCTGTAGTTCCACCTTAACATCTCTGTAGCCTGCTTAACACCTCTGTAGTTCCACATTAACATCTCTGTAGCCTGCTTAATATCTCTGTAGTTCCACATTAACATCTCTGTAGTCTGCTTAATATAGTACCCATAGCCACGGAAACTACACAACAGCAGGAGTATGAGGGAGAGAGAGGCAGAAAAGCCTCCTGGGATAAGTCCTACAGGAGTGAAGTTTGAGGGTGGGGTTGGAGTGGGTGTAGAGGTAGAGAGAGGATAAATGGGCCACAAACAGGCCTCTGGACTTGAGTTCAGAATTAAAAGACACTCTTAACATCACTGTAGCCTCCTTAAAATCTATGTTGTCTCCTTAATATCTATGTAGTTCCACCATAATCTCTCGGTACACTCCTTGATATCTCTGCAGTTTCACCTTAACATGTCTGTAGCCTGCTTAACATCTCTGTAGTTCTTAATATCCATGTAATTCCACCTTAACATCTCTGTAGCCTGCTTTATATCTCTGTAGTTCCACCTTTACATCTTTGTAGCCTGCTTAATATCTCTGTAGTTCCACCTAAACATCTCTGTAGCCTGCTTAACATCTCTGTAGTTCCACATTAACGTCTCTGTAGCCTGCTTAATATCTCTGTAGTTCCACCTTAACATCTCTGTAGCCTGCTTAACACCTCTGTAGTTCCACATTAACATCTCTGTAGCCTACTTAATATCTCTATAGTTCCACCTTAACATCTCTGTAGCCTGCTTAATATGTGTAGTTCCAACTTAACATCTCTGCAGCCTGCTTAACACCTCTGTAGTTCCACATTAACATTTCTGTAGCCTGCTTAACACCTCTGTAGTTCCACCTTAACATCTCTGTAGCCTGCTTAATATGTGTAGTTCCAACTTAACATCTCTGTAGCCTGCTTAACACCTCTGTAGTTCCACCTTAACATCTCTGTAGCCTGCTTAACACCTCTGTAGTTCCACCTTAACATCTCTGTAGCCTACTTAATAACTCTGTAGTTCCACCTTAACATCTCTGTAGCCTGCTTAATATCTCTGTAGTCCCATCTTAACATCTCTTTAGCCTGCTTAACACCTCTGTAGTTCCACCTTAACATCTCTGTAGCCTGCTTAACACCTCTGTAGTTCCACATTAACATCTCTGTAGCCTGCTTAATATCTCTGTAGTTCCACATTAACATCTCTGTAGTCTGCTTAATATAGTACCCATAGCCACGGAAACTACACAACAGCAGGAGTATGAGGGAGAGAGAGGCAGAAAAGCCTCCTGGGATATGAAGTCCTACAGGAGTGAAGTTTGAGGGTGGGGTTGGAGTGGGTGTAGAGGTAGAGAGAGGATAAATGGTCCACAAACAGGCCTCTGGACTTGAGATCAGAATTAAAATACACTCTTAACATCACTGTACCCTCCTTAAAATCTATGTTGTCTCCTTAATATCTATGTAGTTCCACCATATAATCCATCTTAATATCTCTGTAGTCCCATCTTAACATCTCTGTAGCCTGCTTAACACCTCTGTAGTTCCACCTTAACATCTCTGTAGCCTGCTTAACACCTCTGTAGTTCCACCTTAACATCTCTGTAGCCTGCTTAACACCTCTGTAGTTTCACCTTTAACATCTCTGTAGCCTGCTCAACATCTCTGTAGTTCCACTTTAACGTCTCTGTAGTTCCATGCTTCCTCTGAGATATGAAGCCAATCACCACCTCTTTTCAAGCTGATGATAGTTTAGCCTCGCTGGGGCTTAACACACTCAGAGGAGAATATCAGCAGCAGACAGACTCCCCATATTCTCCAACTCTGTGTTTGTGTGAAGGAGGAAGGAGGCCTTAATATCCACAGAGGAGATTAATCTGTTTTGTGCTCCTCTGGACTTGTGAGCAGCTTTGCCTTCCTTTCAGACCCAGACAGCAGGCGTCTTGTCTCAGAATTCAGCAACAGGATCCTCTCTAATGGCATCTGCACATTCCTGGGAGCTTTTTAAAGCCACCACGTGCCATCCGGCAGCAAAGCCACGATTAAACAAAGCAAACACATTAGGACGTGTCCTGTAAATGCTTCCCTAATTGGACTTTTATGAGGGTGGGTATAAATAGCTGGCCTTAGCACTCTCTTTTGTTTGTTGTGTCTTTTTATTTCCACAGCGCAGGCAGGAGCCTCAGAGCTAGGCCTATAAAACCCTGGTGTCTGAGCCATGTGCCAGAGTAAATTGGGTGGAATATGGTCAGAAGGTTTCTCCGTTCGAGAGCGAGGTCTCTGCTGGTATTTGGGGTGGAACAGGTTTGCCGTAGTCAGGCTAACGCCGCTCTGAAGCCTCATTGTGGCCCAGGAGTGTGCTCTCAAAACCACAAATTATCATTGGAAATGTGAAAGCATTTAGGGCCATGACATCCCTCAGCACTAGGGCAAACACACACTGCATCTGTCCAAATAAATACGGACAGTTCAGGCAGCTCATCCAGGTCTGTTTCTCCGAATCACAGGAAAAATACACAGGATAATTTCCTAGCAATAACTCGGAGGGAGTAAACAGCTTGGCCACAACATTAAAGCAACCGCCTTATTTCTCCACAGAGCAGGTGTGATGTGGTGGTGGATCATTCTCAGCACTGCAGTGACACTGACGTGGTGGTGGTGTGTTAGTGTGTGTTGTGCTGTTGCGAGTGGGTCAGACACAGCAGTGCTGCTGGAGTTTTTAAAACCTGTGTCCACTCACTGTCCACTCTGTGAAACACTCCTCCCTCGTTGGTCCACCTTGTAGATGTAAAGTCAGAGACAGTAGCTCATCTGTCACTGCACAGTGTGTGTTGGTCGTCCTCTAGTCCTTCATCAGTGACACAGGACGCTGTCGGCTGGATGTTTTTGGTCAGTGGACTATTCTCAGTCCAGCAGTGACACTGAGGGGTTTAAAAACTCCAGCATCACTGCTGTGTCTGATCCACTCGCACCAGCACAACACACACTAACACACCACCACCACATCAGTGTCACTGCAGCGCTGAGAATGGTCCACCACCACATCACACCTGCTCTGTGGGGGACGGTTGGCATCAGTGGAGCTGATATAATGGACTGTAGACCTTAATGTGGAATTGTAGACTGTATAGATATATTTCATTTTGTTTATCATCCGTTTATTAGCCTTTACCTGGACTTGTCCCTCCCTGGAGTCTCTCCTCTTTGTCACTCACTCGTTCTTTATCAGACCCTCGCTTAGCTCCGGGTAAATGAGGAGTGAGGAGTGAGGTCTAAAGCAAACAGCTCTAAAAATCCTCTGTGTGTATTTTCCTTTCTGCGCAGGAGTCACGCTCATGCGCATGTACAGTGCGCTGAGAAAATATTATTCTACACTTCGCAGTTATTTTTAGCTCTGGCTTCTACTCTCTGCTGTGTGGAGTACCTTGTTCCTCGGAGTGGAGCTGATTCTGTACGTACAGACTAAACATTATAGAAACCCAGGCCTTTTTCCTCCTCCTGACTTTAAGGAATAACGCTAGGCTTTCTGCAATAATATTGTGTCAAACCATGCGGCACGGCACCGGAAACAAGGTTTTTTGATGCTATCGAGTTGCATCGCAGTTATATGCTGCATAAAGAAGTACCAGAGGCTGCTGGGAACTGAGTTTGCGTTGGAGTTACGGAGCAGGGTCAGAATCTAGAACATAATTCCTAGCATTCATGACCTTTCCTATTACCCAAGCATCATCACCACAAAACTGGAGAGATCTCAAGTAATAATTCTTAATTTTAATGGAAGTAAAATATACATTGGTTTTCGACTGCACAGTACCTACTCAACTGGACTTCCTGCTCCTCCACCAGGTGAATCAGGTCCTGGTTCTGGAAGCGGGTTCTTGTTTAGTGGCTGTTCTCTCGTGGTTCAGAGCAAGCCGAATAGGGACTAAACCGGGGCGTGTAAATCTTGCAGAGCGCTGATTGTCCAGAGAGAGTTGTCACTCTACGCCACGCAACGCAGACATCCAGCACCAACTCTCCATCTGTAAAATCTCCAGCTGCAGCAGAAATCAAATTTGTTTTTATCCGACTCACGACAGCAGCTCATAAAATTACGCCATGGTCTTTTGAAGAGGTTCAAACGCTCCTTGGATAGGTGGCCAACAAAAGAATCCAGCGAGAGCTGGACGCTGCAACAAGGAAGGAACAAACTCTACTGATCTGTCTGAACTGATAGAGTCCAGTAGAGAAGGTGCCACACAGTGGAAAAAGCGGCAAGTGTTCAGTCAGGGTCTAGGTAATAGATAGATGTCTCAAAGATTCCTCTTCTGACCTGAAGGACCTTAATCAGGACTGTGTTCTCTCTTCACTGCAGGAACAGTCTCTACTCACCTGGAAATGATTTAGACACGATTCTACAACATTGCTGTGTGGATTTGATGACATTCAGCCACATAAACCTTGGTAATGACAGGTGCTGATGTTGGAAGATTATTTCTGGATCATAAACCCCCAAAACACCACTCCAACTCTTCCCAAACATATGAGAGAAGGCAGCTCCAGTGCTCCATGTCCCTCAGCCTGGATATGGAGCCATGTCAGCTTTGGAGTGAGGACGTTTTTGGGATTGACAGGAAGGTGGATTTCTGGAACACGGTCCGGTAAAATCCACCAGATGTTTGTGGTAAACAGCTGTGGGTTTAGGTGGGGGTTTAAGAGGCTGTTCTAGGATGTGGTGTGGGTCTTTAATGACCTGTGTTTCCTCGGGTTGCATTTGACATCATGGTGCAACAGTCGTAAAGCTGCTAATGAATCTGAAGCGACCTGGCATCTGCCCCAGAGTTCTAGTCATGGGTTAAGTGAGGGTCTCTCTCAGTGGGAGCTGCACGGAGGGGGGAATGTGGGGCACTAGAACCCTGCTCTCTCCCTCTAAAGGCCACCCTCACTGGTCCAGATCCGTCCATAAAACCCTCCAGGCTTCCAGCTGCTGGGCAAAGAAGAGGAGTAAGACCAGGCCAGGGTTGGAGAGTCTTGGTTCCTCTCAGTGGTTCTTCTTCTGGCTCTGAGAGTGGATCAACAACTCTAACCTCTGAGTCTTGGTTCCACTCAAGATAGTGTAGGAAGTGTAGGAAACACTCAGAGGAACCAAGTGGTCCAAATTCATCATATCTGCCCTGGGGTTTTGGTTCTTCTTTTATTCTGATGGAGGTTCTCTTTTGGGTCTTGGTTCCTCTAAGTGTTTCTTTTCTCTTGTTCCGATGGAGGGTCTCTTAAGTCTTGGTTCCTTTAAGTGCTTCTTCCACTTTTCTCATAGGTTCCTTCTTTGAGGCTTGTTTTCTCTCACTGGTTTCCTCTTGTTCTGTGTCTTTGTTCCTTTCAGTGGTCCTTCCTCTGGTTCTGATGGAGGTTCTCCTCTTGAGTCTCGGATGATCTTTGTGGTTCTTCTAACATTCTCCTTATGAAACTTGGTACTGTTCAATAGCCCTTCCTCTTGTTCTGACAGAGGATCTTCCTGAGTCTTGGTTTCTCTTAGTGCTTTCTTCTTTTGTCCTGAGGAGGTTCTCATTTTTAGTCTCAGTTCTTCCTCTTGTTTCGATGGAGGTTCTCTCAGGTTCTGTGGGAGTTCTCTCCACTGTATGAGGTTCTGATTGTGAGGCTTGGGTTTCCTCTCAGCGCGTTTTCCTCATGACCAGAGGGAGGTACTTCTTTTGTGATTTGGTTGGTACCAGTGGTTCTTCCTCTTGTTCTCAGGGAGGTTCTCCTGCTAAGTCTGAGTTGAGAACTGACCTCACCATAAAGTAGCCTCTGTGAATGTGTGTGACCTCACCAGACAAGGCCATGACTATGATTCTCTAAGTCTAAGGTACCCTCATCTGAAGTGTTCCTCTCAACCAGGGGCTCAGCGAGAACCCTAAAGCAAAGCTCTGCCTTTGCCAAATAGAAATGTAGCTCTTGGCTGCTAGACACGGTCATTTCGGCCTCCCCCACTCTCCCCTCGCCTTCGCTCCCCGCCGGTCCCAGACGCGCCCCACGCTCGGATGTTATAAAAACGAGCTTTATATAAAATATCATTAACCGCTCTCGCTGCTTGGGTTACATCTGCAGGCTCTGCCGCCTCCACCGCAGAACCTAATGAGGAGCTCTTTATTCCTCCAGACTTAGTTACCCCCTGTTCCTCAGCGCTCAGGACCCCCACAGAGCAGGTGTGAGGTGGATCATTCTCAGCGTTGCAGTGACACTGACGTGGTGGTGGTGTGTTAGTGTGTGTTGTGCTGGTGCGAGTGGATCAGACACAGCAGTGCTGCTGGAGTTTTTAAACCCTGTGTCCACTCACTGTCCACTCTGTGAGACACTCCTCCCTCGTTGGTCCACCTTGTAGATGTAAAGTCAGAGACAGTGGCTCATCTGTCGTTGCACAGTGTGTGTCCGTCGTCCTCTAGTCCTTCATCAGTGACACAGGACGCTGTGGGTCTGCAGAGAGTCTGCAGTTGTCCCTGTGTGGGCTCCTGCTCTGGAGCACTATGCTGAGGTCAGTGCTGCTGAAATTACACATCTGTCATCTCCATCTGCCTCATACCTGTCTTCACCCCCCTCCCTCCCTCCCCCACCCACATACCCCTGCCCACCTCCAGGCTACTGCCCCTCGCCTCCGAAAACATTATTGTTGATTTAAACAGTCGTGTGCCTCCATCGATCTCCTGTGAAAAATAACCGTAGCAGGAGAAAGCTCCGCCCACTCTTCACAAGGCCTTCACTGTGTCCATTAACACTTCTGAGCAAGAGCTGAACACGGCACAACACTGACCCAGGATCAGTGACAAAGCCGAACTGAGCGCAGGAGCGTTCACATTTCACTACAGAATCTGAATTAATTCATCAGTCATTTACTTAAGGTTTTTGTTAAGAATGTGTAGCTGAGCAAGAGAGAGAGAGAGAGAGAGAGAGAGAGAGAGAGAGAGAGAGAGAGAGTAAGAGAGAAATATGAGAGAAAGAGAGAAATGAAAGAGACAGAGAGAGAAATGAAAGCGAGACAGAGAGAAAAATAGAGTTGCTCACCTTTCCTTTCCCTTCCTTCTCTCCTATTCTCCTTCTTCTTCTCTTTTTACATCCATCCATCTCTCTCTCTCTCGTGTGTGTGTGCATGTGTGCATGTGTACGTGTTCATGTGTGTGTGTGTGTGTGTGTGTGTGTGTCCTTTTATTGTGGGTAGTACATGGCCGTTGATCCAGTAAAGTCCAGACCGACCCAGGGGACAAGACCTGACTCATTTCCTCGAGGAGTCGAAGCCTCAGTAACTCTAATCTCAAGCCCTGTTTTCTCTCTGATAGCTCCACTTTCTCTTTTCTCTCGATGAGGTCTCCTGGCTCTGTGTAATTACTTTGAGGACCAGACACAGCCCTGTGTGCCGGACCTGGACCTGAAATCCTCCCATAATCCTTTGTGTGAGATGTGAGCACAGTGATGGAGACGGTGTGTTCTGGTGTGACGTGGTTTACTGACACTCAGGTAGAGACTTCTCTCCAGTGATGGTTAATGGAACCAGACGTCTCCAACACACACCCAGCATTTTATTCCCTCTCCTTCTACAGCAGCACCCCCTGTCTCTGTCTACAGAGTCTCTGTAGAATGATGATGGTGATTATCTATAAACAAAATATGGAGAAATTTACACATGATGTGGTTTAAATATATGGAATTGAATATAACCCACAGTAAAATCCAAATATATAAATATAACTTAGACTAGGACTGATCAAATTAATCAAAAATTAATCAGAATCAGAGCTTCTAACTGATGTAATCTTTCATATATCAATTATATATTTTTTTCTTTTAATTCTGTTTAATCAATTTTTTTTGTTAATGCTGTGAATATGTCCCCACGGTGTGTTCATATACTGTGCCTTTAAACCCACACTACTGCACTGTAGTCACCTGACTCTGCCCCGTCCAATCAGCCATACGGAGGAGAACCTAAACACGGAGGCAGACCACGCGACTGGAGCGACTCGTACCAAAGAGAAACGCTGCGTCTGTGGAGTTCTGACTTTAGTGAAGACAACACGGGATGTAAAGAAGTCAAATGTAAAAACTGAGAAAAACCAGTTTCAGACCAAGGTGAATCCCTCAGTGTGTTTCACACTGAACACAATCACACACCGAATATGAACAGAGCACGGCTCAGACACAGAGATGGAGCTCCCAGCCGGATCAGAAACACACACCCCACCTTTATTACTGGAGTGTGTTTATAGCACGAGCCTCGTCAGGGAACTGTGAGACAACAAACAACTAAACAAACCTTCATTAATTATAATCCAGGTAAAATGTTCAATTTATCGTGATACTGATTTTTGCTCCCATTGCCCAGCACTAGTTTAGAGAGTTCTTCTGGGTGTGAAATGTGTTAATGTGGACCCCTGAGCTCAGTTACAGGAGCCACGCGGAAACGCAAACATCAACATCAGCTTCATGAACACGTCCAGCTGCAGTGAGACACACGGCGTACAACATGGAATAAGTGTCCACACACTCTGCCTTGTGTCCACACTGCTGTTAGTTTTCAGTGTTTTCCGTTTTGGAAAAGTCCAGCCCTCATCTGAAAGAGCTTGTTGTCCGGCTCTCGATAAGGTCGGAATGGTTGCCATGGTGACAAAGCCTCACAGAGCCAAGCGCACAGTTCGAAAAGACCACAAGATCAACATGTGTGATGGACAGAAAGAAATAGAGACTGTGTGTGCGTGTGCATGTGTGTGTGTGCGGTGGGAGGTCTCTAAAGTCACCATGCCCCAAGCCATGCATGGATTACAGGAGTATAAATAAAACGAAGCTCCCCATCCCCTAAATACCTCTGGGATGAGTTGGAGTGGTGAGTCTGATCCAGAACTCACCCCCAACACCAGCCCCTGAACCTCACTGATGATTATGTGGCTGAATGCCATCAAATCTTCACAGCAAATGTTCCAGCATCTACTGGAGATTGTTTCTGGTGTAGATCCGCTGTAGTGTGCATATCAGGTTCGTCGTACCATAAGCTAAATGTATTTCTCGTCATGTTCGATTAATTTTATTACTCACACGAGTTGTTGTGGCACGTCTAATGTCGCTACAGGCCTGCCTTCGGTATTAATTAACGGTGTATAAGCTTACACACGCCACCGCAGAGGAAGCACATACACTTTACATTAAGTAGTCATGATCCAATTATGGCTGGAGTGGAAAAAAACAGAGGGAGGGAGAGCGTAATAAAACATTGGCTGCAAGATTTATAGAGAGAAAGCAGAGCCGCTGTAACCGGACCCTGAACCGCGGAGCAAACACAAATTCTGAGACCTTTAAGAGTGGGTCAGGGAGTTATAAATTCAGAGCTTTTTAATAGGCTGTTCTCTCCGCAGGTCTCACCCATGCATGATGCCACCCCAGTAAAGGCCAACAGCATCCCGTACCAGGGCTGTTTCATAGCCCCGTGCGGCCCTCACACTTTCTCCTCCACTGCCTTTTACTGAGGCCCAGGACCTGAGAGAAGCAGACCTCTCTCCCGGATATAGGGGTCGTCTCCAATACCCCGAAAAAAAGGAGGACATCACACCCCCACAAAAGTACACCATACATTAAACTGAGGCATGATACTACAACACACACAATCAACACCATAACCTGTATAACACAGTGCAAGAGTTTGAACGAGGAATCTCTAACTGTGTTAGATACACCACCACTCCCAAACAGAGGACGTGTTTCTCATTGGTCGTGAGTCACAGTTTCCTGACCAATGAGAAGAGCTGTCATTGTTTGTCAGCTGTCAGTATTTTTTACTTTTTTTTATCCTTCCTTCATTTTAGGTTTTATTCCAAATAAATTCTTTAATAAAGTGTTTAAATAAATCTCTTGTATTAATACATTCAGATTATGAGATTAATGTCATGTAAAATGTTGTAAAAGAAATTAAAATATGTGAAATGGTTGTAAATTTAATTCTTGAATTATAACCACAAGGGTGTTATTTGGGACGGTGGGGTGGAACATCTATTTACAAACCTGACATGGATAATATTCTCAGGGCTCCTCACTTTTATCACTTTCATTTGAAAAAATAATTAATTTAAATAAATTTGTGCTTGGGCGGCACGGTGGCGCAGCAGGTAGTTTTGCAGTCACACAGCTCCAGGGGCCTGGAGGTTGTGGGTTCGATTCCCGCTCCGGGTGACTGTCTGTGAGGAGTTGGTGTGTTCTCCTCGTGTCCGCGTGGGCTTTCTCCAGGTGCTCCAGTTTCCTCCCACAGTCCAAAAACACACGTTGGTAGGTGGATTGGCGACTCAAAAGTGTCCGTAGGTGTGAGTGAATGTTTGTGTGTCTGTGTCACCCTGTGAAGGACTGGCACCCCCTCCAGGGTGTATTCCCGCCTTGCGCCCAATGATTCCAGGTAGGCTCTGGACCCACCACAACACTGAATTGGATAAGTGGCTACAGATAATGAATGAATGAAAAAAAAAAAATTGTGCTTGATTTGTGTGTTTACAATCCTTAAAATGGTGGCTTTATTATCCCTTCAATGTGTTTACGGGGTAAATCTGACCTCACCGACACTGTGCTCTGACAGTGGAACAGATTCTTGTAAAACATACTTCGACTTGTCTCAAAATGTGAGATGATTGGTGATGTTTTCATGCCACAATGAGAAAAAAGCAGAATCGCAAGTGTCTCCATCCACCCTATGTAGTGCACAGTGTAGGTCATAAATTAATGTCTTTTCGACACAGAAATTAGTGCATTGCAAGTCGAATAATAAAAGCATGTACATGCTGCAATAAGCTTCATATTTCCCTGTTGAACAAGTGGATGGAACAGGACTCCATTTACAAATGTGATGTGAAATTTGAAACAATTTTAACATCTGTGTTTTAATCTGAGTTTTGTGTTTTTAAGAAACAAGTCCTCCTTAATACAAAAGCCTAGAACACAGTCACAGCTGTTGTGAACCCACTGTGATTGGCTGATTTTCCTCTTTCTAATGATGTCAGTACACTCATTCATTCATTCATTCATTATCTGTAACTGCTTATCCAGTTCAGGGCCGTGGTGGGTCCAGAGCCAAAAAAGTACAGAACAAGTACATTATTGTCACTAAAGCTACAAACAGTGTAGTGTATCATTAAAGGTGCAGCAGTGGTGTTAAAGTCCAGAAGTTTCATTACATTCTCTTCTCCAGAAGAGAGGGGGATCTCTGTAATCTTTCATTATACAACTGTGGAGAATAAAAGAACTCAGTAAAAGTCCTGGAGATGAAACGGGGCGAATGCGCAACCTTAAAATCTACAATTAATAAAGAATAAGGTACAGTTACGTTCCCTAATTAAAGGTGCAGTATATATTCCCTTGAGGGTACCACCACAGTGAGAGTTTTTCTGAGAGTGTAGTTATTGGGAGGGCTCTGAGTTTTGATGCTGAAACACAGTAAATGGGTCAGTGGTGGAGGTTTGCCGTTGGCTGTAGATGGTGAATTGTGTTGTTTGTAGCTCAGTGTGTGGTGTTGCCTGGCTACAAGGGTACCAAACAGCCCACAAACAGCCCGGGCTTGGCCCGACGTGTCAGCACACCCCTCCTTCGTCCACTTTGGCCAAGGGGATTACAAAAATACAGCCACCTTCGGCAGACCACATGTTCCTCTGTTTGTTTAGACAAGTCCACTAAGACCGTCCATCACAGCCCTGCTGCTGAAAAAGTGAGAGTTATTTGGTGAAAACAGGAGCAGAGTGGGTGCATTGTGGGAAGGTTCTGGTTCTGGAAAGGGTTTTGAGGCCATATCTCAGGACAGAGAATTTAAAATGTGTTCCTTTGTGGGTTTTTATTTTTTCAGGTTTTCTATGAATTCTGGAATCTGAATTTAGCACAAGCTGATATTGACACTGATTTCAAATGTGAACCAAAAGTGGCTCAGATATTAAAGCAACACTAGGCATGATTTAATAATTTTTCTCCTGAGTGTAATTCACTTTTCCAGCACTGTCCTGAAATCAATGAGAAGGGGGTGATTTTCTACCCTCTGCCAAAAATTACATAGTGCAGTTTCTGCAGTGCTGATGCCTGGAGTAGCCAGCTCAGTGGAGCTTCAAAATGAAACTGTATCTTGAAGGTAAAAATACTACTTACTGTTGCTTTAAATGTGCTCATTTGGACATGTCACAGGAGTGTCTTGGCTGATGTGACAGATCTGGGCCCAATGTGATACAGGTTCAGTTCGCGTTCTCAAACATAATTTGGAACTGTTCAATGCATTTCCACCAACATAAGACTTCAAAAACTGGCTGGAACTAAAGAACAGTGGGTTCTTCAGCAGGAACCAGAAAGAGCTCAGAGCCTCAAATAAAGCATTATGGTCCAGTGGAGCTGGACGAGTCATTTACAGAGTGTTATATCATCCTCAGTGGTGCTCTGGGTAAAGACCAGAGAACCAGGCGCGTTTGTGGAGGTTCTCCTTCTGAAACCAGGAAATGGAGAATGGGAAATGTCCTATTATTCAGCTTCTGATTTGGAAAGAGAGCGGGGAGGAAATAAAAACAGAGAAATGCTCCATCTGATGGAATTGTGCTTTCTCCTCCCTCAACATCCACAGCAGAAGTGTCCTTGAGCCTGGCATGTAAAGCAGAACTACTCCCTGAGGCGACATGTTCCAGGTCTTTTGTAGGTTCTAGATACATAAATGTGTGAATAGAACCTGCTGATTTCAAATTCTGAGTTGTGTATGACCCAGATTTGAGATTTTTCTGCAGAGTCTCAGTATTAAACAGAACCATATGGGCCCTGGATGGTCCAGTGCTCAGCGCTGACCGAGTGAAACACGACCTGATAGGGTTTCTTTACAGGATTAATGTGGCATTTAATGAGATGTTGGGTGAACTCAGCTCTGTGGTACTAAGTCAAGAACAGGTCTAATGCCCCGGACCCTGCACACGGGGTTGGTGTTTTAAAGGAGGTTAGGGTCTAAGGCTGAGGGCAGGGGACAGAGGCAGCACTCAGCAGAAATAAATAAACCCTCTGGGATACGAAGAGGTCCAGCCCTGCTACGTCCTTATTCCTCCAACCCGGGGCTCTAACTTGCGCTGTAAAACCTGGGTCACCAAGAGAGGCCGAGTGCTGGTGACAAACCGGGTCGCAAAGCATTTTATAGCCGTCAGATCTGAGCGGGAAACGGAGCTCATTTTGGTTCAGATTTCACATCTAAATAATCCTGACCTGCTTTAAGCCCAGCTTTACACTTTCTCCCTGTCTCTATTACTAGCTACTATTAGAACTGACACATATGTCCACTAGTGTGTGTGAGTGACAGGGTGAGTGTGTATGAGTGACAGGGTGATTGTGTGACACTGTCCACAAGTGTGAGTGTGTGAGTGACTGGGTGAGTGTGTGAAACTGTCCACAGGTGTGAGTGTGTGACACTGTCCACTGGTGTGAGTGTGAGAGTGACTGGGTGAGTATGTGACACTGTCCACAGGTGTGTGAGTGTGTGTGAGTGACAGGGTGAGTATGTGACACTGTCCACAGGTGTGTGAGTTTGTGTAAGTGTCAGGGTGAGTGTGTGACACTGTCCACAAGTGTGAGTGACTGGGTGAGTGTGTGAAACAGTCCACAGGTGTGAGTGACTGAGTGAGTGTGTGAAACTCTCCACAGGTGTGAGTGACTGGGTGAGTGTGTGACACTCTCCACAGGTGTGAGTGTATGAGTGACTGGGTGAGTGTGTGACACTGTCCACAGGTGTGAGTGTGTGAGTGACTGGGTGAGTGTGTGACACTGTCCACAGGAGTGAGTGACTGGGTGAGTGTGTGACACTGTCCACAGGTGTGAGTGTGTGAGTGACTGGGTGAGTGTGTGAAACTCTCCACAGGTGTGAATGACTGGGTGAGTGTGTGACACTGTCCACAAGTGTGAGTGACTGGGTGAGTGTGTGAAACTGTCCACAAGTGTGAGTGACTGAGTGAGTGTGTGAAACTCTCCACAGGTGTGAATGACTGGGTGAGTGTGTGACACTCTCCACAGGTGTGAGTGTATGAGTGAATGGGTGAGTGTGTGACACTGTCCACAGGTGTGTGTGAGTGACTGGGTGAGTGTGTGACACTGTCCACAAGTCTGAGTGACTGGGTGAGTATGTGACACTGTCCACAGGTGTGAATGTGTGAGTGACTGGGTGAGTGTGTGAAACTGTCCACAGGTGTGAGTGTGTCAGTGACTGGGTGAGTGTGTGACACTGTCCACAGGTGTGAGTGACTGGGTGAGTGTGTGACACTGTCCACAGGTGTGAGTGTATGAGTGACTGGGTGAGTGTGTGACACTGTCCACAGGAATGAGTGTGTGAGTGTGTTAAACTGTCCACAAATGTGAGTGACTGGGTGAGTGTGTGAAACTGTCCACAGGTCTGAGTGACTGGGTGAGTATGTGACAATGTCCACAGGTGTGAGTGTATGAGTGACTGGGTGAGTGTGTGACACTGTCCACAGGTGTGAGTGTATGAGTGACTGGGTGAGTGTGTGAAACTGTCTACAGGTGTGAGTGTATGAGTGACTGGGTGAGTGTTTGAAACTGTCCACAGGTGTGAGTGTATGAGTGACTGGGTGAATGTGTGACACTGTCCACAGGTGTGAGTGTGTGAGTGACTGGGTGAGTGTGTGACACTGTCCACAGGTGTGAGTGACTGGGTGAGTGTGTGAAACTCTCCACAGGTGTGAATGACTGGGTGAGTGTGTGACACTGTCCACAAGTGTGAGTGACAGGGTGAGTGTGTGACACTGTCCACAGGTGTGAGTGTATGAGTGACTGGGTGAGTGTGTGACACTGTCCACAGGAATGAGTGTGTGAGTGTGTGAAACTGTCCACAAATGTGAGTGACTGGGTGAGTGTGTGAAACTGTCCACAGGTCTGAGTGACTGGGTGAGTATGTGACAATGTCCACAGGTGTGAGTGTATGAGTGACTGGGTGAGTGTGTGACACTGTCCACAGGTGTGAGTGTATGAGTGACTGGGTGAGTGTGTGAAACTGTCCACAGGTGTGAGTGTATGAGTGACTGGGTGAGTGTTTGAAACTGTCCACAGGTGTGAGTGTATGAGTGACTGGGTGAATGTGTGACACTGTCCACAGGTGTGAGTGTGTGAGTGACTGGGTGAGTGTGTGACACTGTCCACAGGTGTGAGTGACTGGGTGAGTGTGTGAAACTCTCCACAGGTGTGAATGACTGGGTGAGTGTGTGACACTGTCCACAAGTGTGAGTGACTGGGTGAGTGTGTGAAACTGTCCACAGGTCTGATTGACTCGGTGAGTATGTGACAATGTCCACAGGTGTGAGTGTATGAGTGACTGGGTGAGTGTGTGACACTGTCCACAGGTGTGTGTGAGTGACTGGGTGAGTGTGTGACACTGTCCACAGGTGTGAGTGACTGGGTGAGTATGTGACAATGTCCACAGGTGTGAGTGTATGAGTGACTGGGTGAGTGTGTGACACTGTCCACAGGTGTGAGTGTATGAGTGACTGGGTGAGTGTGTGAAACTGTCCACAGGTGTGAGTGTATGAGTGACTGGGTGAGTGTTTGAAACTGTCCACAGGTGTGAGTGTATGAGTGACTGGGTGAATGTGTGACACTGTCCACAGGTGTGAGTGTGTGAGTGACTGGGTGAATGTGTGACACTGTCCACAGGTGTGAGTGACTGGGTGAGTGTGTGAAACTCTCCACAGGTGTGAATGACTGGGTGAGTGTGTGACACTGTCCACAAGTGTGAGTGACAGGGTGAGTGTGTGAATCTGTCCACAGGTGTGAGTGATTGAGTGAGTGTGTGAAACTCTCCACAGGTGTGAGTGACTAGGTGAGTGTGTGACACTCTCCACAGGTGTGAGTGTATGAGTGACTGGGTGAGTGTGTGACACTGTCCACAGGTGTGTGTGAGTGACTGGGTGAGTGTGTGACACTGTCCACAGGTGTGAGTGACTGGGTGAGTATGTGACACTGTCCACAGGTGTGAGTGTGTGAGTGACTGGGTGAGTGTGTGAAACTGTCCACAGGTGTGAGTGTGTCAGTGACTGGGTGAGTGTGTGACACTGTCCACAGGTGTGAGTGACTGGGTGAGTGTGTGACACTGTCCACAGGTGTGAGTGTATGAGTGACTGGGTGAGTGTGTGACACTGTCCACAGGAATGAGTGTGTGAGTGTGTGAAACTGTCCACAAATGTGAGTGACTGGGTGAGTGTGTGAAACTGTCCACAGGTCTGAGTGACTGGGTGAGTATGTGACAATGTCCACAGGTGTGAGTGTATGAGTGACTGGGTGAGTGTGTGACACTGTCCACATGTGTGAGTGTATGAGTGACTGGGTGAATGTGTGAAACTGTCCACAGGTGTGAGTGTATGAATGACTGGGTGAGTGTGTGAAACTGTCCACAGGTGTGGGTGTAGGAGTGACTGGGTGAATGTGTGACACTGTCCACAGGTGTGAGTGTGTGAGTGACTGGGTGAGTGTGTGACACTGTCCACAGGTGTGAGTGACTGGGTGAGTGTGTGACACTGTCCACAGGTGTGAGATTATGAGTGACTGGGTGAATGTGTGACACTGTCCACAGGTGTGAGTGACTGGGTGAGTGTGTGAAACTGTCCACAGGTGTGAGTGACTGGGTGAGTGTGTGACACTGTCCACAGGTGTGAGTGTATGAGTGACTGGGTGAGTGTGTGACACTGTCCACAGGTGTGAGTGTATGAGTGACTGGGTGAGTGTGTGAAACTGTCCACAGGTGTGAGTGTATGAGTGACTGGGTGAATGTGTGACACTGTCCACAGGTGTGAGTGTGTGAGTGACTGGGTGAGTGTGTGACACTGTCCACAGGTGTGAGTGACTGGGTGAGTGTGTGACACTGTCCACAGGTGTGAGTGTGTGAGTGACTGGGTGAGTATGTGAAACTGTCCACAGGTGTGAGTGTGTGAGTGACTGGGTGAGTGTGTGAAACTGTCCACAGGTGTGAGTGACTGGGTGAGTGTGTGACACTGTCCACAGGTGTGAGTGTGTGAGTGACTGGGTGAGTGTGTGACACTGTCCACAGGAATGAGTGTGTGAGTGTGTGAAATTGTCCACAGACGTGAGTGACTGGGTGAGTGTGTGAAACTGTCCACAGGTGTGAGTGACTGGGTGAGTGTGTGACACTGTCCACAGGTGTGAGTGTATGAGTGACTGGGTGAGTCTGTGACACTGTCCACAGGTGTGAGTGTGTGAGTGACTGGGTGAGATTATGAGTGACTGGGTGAATGTGTGACACTGTCCACAGGTTTGAGTGTGTGAGTGACTGGTTGAGTGTGTGAAACTGTCCACAGGTGTGAGTGTATGAATGACTGGGTGAGTGTGTGAAACTGTCCACAGGTGTGAGTGACTGGGTGAGTGTGTGACACTGTCCACAGGTGTGAGTGTGTGAGTGACTGGGTGAGTGTGTGACACTGTCCACAGGAATGAGTGTGTGAGTGTATGAAATTGTCCACAGACGTGAGTGACTGGGTGAGTGTGTGAAACTGTCCACAGGTCTGAGTGACTGGGTGAGTGTGTGACACTGTCCACAGGTGTGAGTGTATGAGTGACTGGGTGAGTCTGTGACACTGTCCACAGGTGTGAGTGTGTGAGTGACTGGGTGAGATTATGAGTGACTGGGTGAATGTGTGACACTGTCCACAGGTGTGAGTGTGTGAGTGACTGGTTGAGTGTGTGAAACTGTCCACAGGTGTGAGTGTATGAATGACTGGGTGAGTGTGTGACACTGTCCACAGGTGTGAGTGTGTGAGTGACTGGGTGAGTGTGTGACACTGTCCACAGGTGTGAGTGACTGGGTGAGTGTGTGACACTGTCCACAGGTGTGAGTGTGTGAGTGACTGGGTGAATGTGTGACACTGTCCACAGGTGTGAGTGTCCACAGGTGTGAGTGACTGGGTGAGTGTGTGAAACTGTCCACAGGTGTGAGTGTATGAGTGACTGGGTGAGTGTGTGACACTGTCCACAGGTGTGAGTGACTGGGAGAGTGTGTGACACTGTCCACAGGTGTGAGTGTGTGAGTGACTGGGTGAGTGTGTGAAACTGTCCACAGGTGTGAGTGTGTGAGTGACTGGGTGAATGTGTGACACTGTCCACAGGTGTGAGTGACTGGGTGAGTGTGTGAAACTGTCCACAGGTGTGAGTGTATGAGTGACTGGGTGAGTGTGTGACACTGTCCACAGGTGTGAGTGTGTGAGTGACTGGGTGAGTTTGTGACACTGTTAATAGGTGTGAATGACTGGGTGAGTGTGTGACACTGTCCACAGGTGTGAGTGACTGAGTGAGTGTGTGAAACTGTCCATAGGTGTGAGTGTGTGAGTGACTGGGTGAGTGTGTGAAACTGTCCACAGTTGTGAGTGACTGGGTGAGTGTGTGACACTGTCCACAGGTGTGAGTGTATGAGTGACAGGGTGAGTGTGTGAAACTGTCCACAGGAATGAGTGTGTGAGTGTGTGAAACTGTCCACAGATATGACTGCCTGGGTGAGTGTGTGAAACTCTCCACAGGTGTGAGTGACTGGGTGAGTGTGTGACACTGTCCACAGGTGTGAGTGTATGAGTGACTGGGTGAGTGTGTGAAACTGTCCACAGGTGTGAGTGTATGAGTGACTGGGTGAATGTGTGACACTGTCCACAGGTGTGAGTGACTGGGTGAGTGTGTGACACTGTCCACAGGTGTGAGTGTGTGAGTGACTGGGTGAGTGTGTGACACTGTCCACAGTTGTGAGTGACTGGGTGAGTATGTGACACTGTCCACAGGTGTGAGTGTGTGAGTGATTGGGTGAGTGTGTGAAACTGTCCACAGGTGTGAGTGTGTGAGTGACTGGGTGAGTGTGTGAAACTGTCCACAGGTGTGAGTGACTGGGTGAGTGTGTGACACTGTCCACAGGTGTGAGTGTATGAGTGACTGGGTGAGTGTGTGACACTGTCCACAGGAATGAGTGTGTGAGTGTGTGAAACTGTCCACAGATGTGAGTGACTGGGTGAGTGTGTGAAACTGTCCACAGATGTGAGTGACTGGGTGAGTGTGTGAAACTGTCCACAGGTCTGATTGACTGGGTGAGTGTGTGACACTGTCCACAGGTGTGAGTGTATGAGTGACTGGGTGAGTGTGTGAAACTGTCCACAGGTGTGAGTGTATGAGTGACTGGGTGAGTGTGTGAAACTGTCCACAGGTGTGAATGACTGGGTGAGTGTGTGACACTGTCCACAAGTGTGAGTGACAGGGTGAGTGTGTGAATCTGTCCACAGGTGTGAGTGATTGAGTGAGTGTGTGAAACTCTCCACAGGTGTGAGTGACTAGGTGAGTGTGTGACACTCTCCACAGGTGTGAGTGTATGAGTGACTGGGTGAGTGTGTGACACTGTCCACAGGTGTGTGTGAGTGACTGGGTGAGTGTGTGACACTGTCCACAGGTGTGAGTGACTGGGTGAGTATGTGACACTGTCCACAGGTGTGAGTGTGTGAGTGACTGGGTGAGTGTGTGAAACTGTCCACAGGTGTGAGTGTGTCAGTGACTGGGTGAGTGTGTGACACTGTCCACAGGTGTGAGTGACTGGGTGAGTGTGTGACACTGTCCACAGGTGTGAGTGTATGAGTGACTGGGTGAGTGTGTGACACTGTCCACAGGAATGAGTGTGTGAGTGTGTGAAACTGTCCACAAATGTGAGTGACTGGGTGAGTGTGTGAAACTGTCCACAGGTCTGAGTGACTGGGTGAGTATGTGACAATGTCCACAGGTGTGAGTGTATGAGTGACTGGGTGAGTGTGTGACACTGTCCACATGTGTGAGTGTATGAGTGACTGGGTGAATGTGTGAAACTGTCCACAGGTGTGAGTGTATGAATGACTGGGTGAGTGTGTGAAACTGTCCACAGGTGTGGGTGTAGGAGTGACTGGGTGAATGTGTGACACTGTCCACAGGTGTGAGTGTGTGAGTGACTGGGTGAGTGTGTGACACTGTCCACAGGTGTGAGTGACTGGGTGAGTGTGTGACACTGTCCACAGGTGTGAGATTATGAGTGACTGGGTGAATGTGTGACACTGTCCACAGGTGTGAGTGACTGGGTGAGTGTGTGAAACTGTCCACAGGTGTGAGTGACTGGGTGAGTGTGTGACACTGTCCACAGGTGTGAGTGTATGAGTGACTGGGTGAGTGTGTGACACTGTCCACAGGTGTGAGTGTATGAGTGACTGGGTGAGTGTGTGAAACTGTCCACAGGTGTGAGTGTATGAGTGACTGGGTGAATGTGTGACACTGTCCACAGGTGTGAGTGTGTGAGTGACTGGGTGAGTGTGTGACACTGTCCACAGGTGTGAGTGACTGGGTGAGTGTGTGACACTGTCCACAGGTTTGAGTGTGTGAGTGACTGGGTGAGTATGTGAAACTGTCCACAGGTGTGAGTGTGTGAGTGACTGGGTGAGTGTGTGAAACTGTCCACAGGTGTGAGTGACTGGGTGAGTGTGTGACACTGTCCACAGGTGTGAGTGTGTGAGTGACTGGGTGAGTGTGTGACACTGTCCACAGGAATGAGTGTGTGAGTGTGTGAAATTGTCCACAGACGTGAGTGACTGGGTGAGTGTGTGAAACTGTCCACAGGTGTGAGTGACTGGGTGAGTGTGTGACACTGTCCACAGGTGTGAGTGTATGAGTGACTGGGTGAGTCTGTGACACTGTCCACAGGTGTGAGTGTGTGAGTGACTGGGTGAGATTATGAGTGACTGGGTGAATGTGTGACACTGTCCACAGGTTTGAGTGTGTGAGTGACTGGTTGAGTGTGTGAAACTGTCCACAGGTGTGAGTGTATGAATGACTGGGTGAGTGTGTGAAACTGTCCACAGGTGTGAGTGACTGGGTGAGTGTGTGACACTGTCCACAGGTGTGAGTGTGTGAGTGACTGGGTGAGTGTGTGACACTGTCCACAGGAATGAGTGTGTGAGTGTATGAAATTGTCCACAGACGTGAGTGACTGGGTGAGTGTGTGAAACTGTCCACAGGTCTGAGTGACTGGGTGAGTGTGTGACACTGTCCACAGGTGTGAGTGTATGAGTGACTGGGTGAGTCTGTGACACTGTCCACAGGTGTGAGTGTGTGAGTGACTGGGTGAGATTATGAGTGACTGGGTGAATGTGTGACACTGTCCACAGGTGTGAGTGTGTGAGTGACTGGTTGAGTGTGTGAAACTGTCCACAGGTGTGAGTGTATGAATGACTGGGTGAGTGTGTGACACTGTCCACAGGTGTGAGTGTGTGAGTGACTGGGTGAGTGTGTGACACTGTCCACAGGTGTGAGTGACTGGGTGAGTGTGTGACACTGTCCACAGGTGTGAGTGTGTGAGTGACTGGGTGAATGTGTGACACTGTCCACAGGTGTGAGTGTCCACAGGTGTGAGTGACTGGGTGAGTGTGTGAAACTGTCCACAGGTGTGAGTGTATGAGTGACTGGGTGAGTGTGTGACACTGTCCACAGGTGTGAGTGACTGGGAGAGTGTGTGACACTGTCCACAGGTGTGAGTGTGTGAGTGACTGGGTGAGTGTGTGAAACTGTCCACAGGTGTGAGTGTGTGAGTGACTGGGTGAATGTGTGACACTGTCCACAGGTGTGAGTGACTGGGTGAGTGTGTGAAACTGTCCACAGGTGTGAGTGTATGAGTGACTGGGTGAGTGTGTGACACTGTCCACAGGTGTGAGTGTGTGAGTGACTGGGTGAGTTTGTGACACTGTTAATAGGTGTGAATGACTGGGTGAGTGTGTGACACTGTCCACAGGTGTGAGTGACTGAGTGAGTGTGTGAAACTGTCCATAGGTGTGAGTGTGTGAGTGACTGGGTGAGTGTGTGAAACTGTCCACAGTTGTGAGTGACTGGGTGAGTGTGTGACACTGTCCACAGGTGTGAGTGTATGAGTGACAGGGTGAGTGTGTGAAACTGTCCACAGGAATGAGTGTGTGAGTGTGTGAAACTGTCCACAGATATGACTGCCTGGGTGAGTGTGTGAAACTCTCCACAGGTGTGAGTGACTGGGTGAGTGTGTGACACTGTCCACAGGTGTGAGTGTATGAGTGACTGGGTGAGTGTGTGAAACTGTCCACAGGTGTGAGTGTATGAGTGACTGGGTGAATGTGTGACACTGTCCACAGGTGTGAGTGACTGGGTGAGTGTGTGACACTGTCCACAGGTGTGAGTGTGTGAGTGACTGGGTGAGTGTGTGACACTGTCCACAGTTGTGAGTGACTGGGTGAGTATGTGACACTGTCCACAGGTGTGAGTGTGTGAGTGATTGGGTGAGTGTGTGAAACTGTCCACAGGTGTGAGTGTGTGAGTGACTGGGTGAGTGTGTGAAACTGTCCACAGGTGTGAGTGACTGGGTGAGTGTGTGACACTGTCCACAGGTGTGAGTGTATGAGTGACTGGGTGAGTGTGTGACACTGTCCACAGGAATGAGTGTGTGAGTGTGTGAAACTGTCCACAGATGTGAGTGACTGGGTGAGTGTGTGAAACTGTCCACAGATGTGAGTGACTGGGTGAGTGTGTGAAACTGTCCACAGGTCTGATTGACTGGGTGAGTGTGTGACACTGTCCACAGGTGTGAGTGTATGAGTGACTGGGTGAGTGTGTGAAACTGTCCACAGGTGTGAGTGTATGAGTGACTGGGTGAGTGTGTGAAACTGTCCACAGGTTTGAGTGTAGGAGTGACTGGGTGAATGTGTGACACTGTCCACAGGTGTGTGTGTGTGAGTGACTGGGTGAGTGTGTGACACTGTCCACAGGTGTGAGTGTGTGAGTGACTGGGTGAGTATGTGAAACTGTCCACAGGTGTGAGTGACTGGGTGAGTGTGTGACACTGTCCACAGGTGTGAGTGTGTGAGTGACTGGGTGAGTATGTGAAACTGTCCACAGGTGTGAGTGTGTGAGTGACTGGGTGAGTGTGTGAAACTGTCCACAGGTGTGAGTGACTGGGTGAGTGTGTGACACTGTCCACAGGTGTGTGAGTGTGTGTGAGTGTCAGGGTGAGTGTGTGACACTGTCCACAAGTGTGAGTGACTGGGTGAGTGTGTGAAACTGTCCACAGGTGTGAGTGACTGAGTGAATGTGTGACACTCTCCACAGGTGTGAGTGACTGGGTGAGTGTGTGACACTCTCCAGAGGTGTGAGTGTATGAGTGACTGGGTGAGTGTGTGACACTGTCCACAGGTGTGAGTGTGTGAGTGACTGGGTGAGTGTGTGACACTGTCCACAGGTGTGAGTGACTGGGTGAGTATGTGACACTGTCCACAGGTGTGAGTGTGTGAGTGATTGGGTGAGTGTGTGAAACTGTCCACAGGTGTGAGTGTGTGAGTGACTGGGTGAGTGTGTGAAACTGTCCACAGGTGTGAGTGACTGGGTGAGTGTGTGACACTGTCCACAGGTGTGAGTGTATGAGTGACTGGGTGAGTGTGTGACACTGTCCACAGGAATGAGTGTGTGAGTGTGTGAAACTGTCCACAGATGTGAGTGACTGGGTGAGTGTGTGAAACTGTCCACAGATGTGAGTGACTGGGTGAGTGTGTGAAACTGTCAACAGGTCTGATTGACTGGGTGAGTGTGTGACACTGTCCACAGGTGTGAGTGTATGAGTGACTGGGTGAGTGTGTGAAACTGTCCACAGGTGTGAGTGTATGAGTGACTGGGTGAGTGTGTGAAACTGTCCACAGGTTTGAGTGTAGGAGTGACTAGGTGAATGTGTGACACTGTCCACAGGTGTGTGTGTGTGAGTGACTGGGTGAGTGTGTGACACTGTCCACAGGTGTGAGTGTGTGAGTGACTGGGTGAGTATGTGAAACTGTCCACAGGTGTGAGTGACTGGGTGAGTGTGTGACACTGTCCACAGGTGTGAGTGTGTGAGTGACTGGGTGAGTTTGTGACAATGTCAATAGGTGTGAATGACTGGGTGAGTGTGTGACACTGTCCACAGGTGTGAGTGACTGGGTGAGTGTGTGACACTGTCCACAGGTGTGTGTGAGTGACTGGGTGAGTGTGTGACACTGTCCACAGGTGTGAGTGACTGGGTGAGTATGTGACAATGTCCACAGGTGTGAGTGTATGAGTGACTGGGTGAGTGTGTGACACTGTCCACAGGTGTGAGTGTATGAGTGACTGGGTGAGTGTGTGAAACTGTCCACAGGTGTGAGTGTATGAGTGACTGGGTGAGTGTTTGAAACTGTCCACAGGTGTGAGTGTATGAGTGACTGGGTGAATGTGTGACACTGTCCACAGGTGTGAGTGTGTGAGTGACTGGGTGAATGTGTGACACTGTCCACAGGTGTGAGTGACTGGGTGAGTGTGTGAAACTCTCCACAGGTGTGAATGACTGGGTGAGTGTGTGACACTGTCCACAAGTGTGAGTGACAGGGTGAGTGTGTGAATCTGTCCACAGGTGTGAGTGATTGAGTGAGTGTGTGAAACTCTCCACAGGTGTGAGTGACTAGGTGAGTGTGTGACACTCTCCACAGGTGTGAGTGTATGAGTGACTGGGTGAGTGTGTGACACTGTCCACAGGTGTGTGTGAGTGACTGGGTGAGTGTGTGACACTGTCCACAGGTGTGAGTGACTGGGTGAGTATGTGACACTGTCCACAGGTGTGAGTGTGTGAGTGACTGGGTGAGTGTGTGAAACTGTCCACAGGTGTGAGTGTGTCAGTGACTGGGTGAGTGTGTGACACTGTCCACAGGTGTGAGTGACTGGGTGAGTGTGTGACACTGTCCACAGGTGTGAGTGTATGAGTGACTGGGTGAGTGTGTGACACTGTCCACAGGAATGAGTGTGTGAGTGTGTGAAACTGTCCACAAATGTGAGTGACTGGGTGAGTGTGTGAAACTGTCCACAGGTCTGAGTGACTGGGTGAGTATGTGACAATGTCCACAGGTGTGAGTGTATGAGTGACTGGGTGAGTGTGTGACACTGTCCACATGTGTGAGTGTATGAGTGACTGGGTGAATGTGTGAAACTGTCCACAGGTGTGAGTGTATGAATGACTGGGTGAGTGTGTGAAACTGTCCACAGGTGTGGGTGTAGGAGTGACTGGGTGAATGTGTGACACTGTCCACAGGTGTGAGTGTGTGAGTGACTGGGTGAGTGTGTGACACTGTCCACAGGTGTGAGTGACTGGGTGAGTGTGTGACACTGTCCACAGGTGTGAGATTATGAGTGACTGGGTGAATGTGTGACACTGTCCACAGGTGTGAGTGACTGGGTGAGTGTGTGAAACTGTCCACAGGTGTGAGTGACTGGGTGAGTGTGTGACACTGTCCACAGGTGTGAGTGTATGAGTGACTGGGTGAGTGTGTGACACTGTCCACAGGTGTGAGTGTATGAGTGACTGGGTGAGTGTGTGAAACTGTCCACAGGTGTGAGTGTATGAGTGACTGGGTGAATGTGTGACACTGTCCACAGGTGTGAGTGTGTGAGTGACTGGGTGAGTGTGTGACACTGTCCACAGGTGTGAGTGACTGGGTGAGTGTGTGACACTGTCCACAGGTGTGAGTGTGTGAGTGACTGGGTGAGTATGTGAAACTGTCCACAGGTGTGAGTGTGTGAGTGACTGGGTGAGTGTGTGAAACTGTCCACAGGTGTGAGTGACTGGGTGAGTGTGTGACACTGTCCACAGGTGTGAGTGTGTGAGTGACTGGGTGAGTGTGTGACACTGTCCACAGGAATGAGTGTGTGAGTGTGTGAAATTGTCCACAGACGTGAGTGACTGGGTGAGTGTGTGAAACTGTCCACAGGTGTGAGTGACTGGGTGAGTGTGTGACACTGTCCACAGGTGTGAGTGTATGAGTGACTGGGTGAGTCTGTGACACTGTCCACAGGTGTGAGTGTGTGAGTGACTGGGTGAGATTATGAGTGACTGGGTGAATGTGTGACACTGTCCACAGGTTTGAGTGTGTGAGTGACTGGTTGAGTGTGTGAAACTGTCCACAGGTGTGAGTGTATGAATGACTGGGTGAGTGTGTGAAACTGTCCACAGGTGTGAGTGACTGGGTGAGTGTGTGACACTGTCCACAGGTGTGAGTGTGTGAGTGACTGGGTGAGTGTGTGACACTGTCCACAGGAATGAGTGTGTGAGTGTATGAAATTGTCCACAGACGTGAGTGACTGGGTGAGTGTGTGAAACTGTCCACAGGTCTGAGTGACTGGGTGAGTGTGTGACACTGTCCACAGGTGTGAGTGTATGAGTGACTGGGTGAGTCTGTGACACTGTCCACAGGTGTGAGTGTGTGAGTGACTGGGTGAGATTATGAGTGACTGGGTGAATGTGTGACACTGTCCACAGGTGTGAGTGTGTGAGTGACTGGTTGAGTGTGTGAAACTGTCCACAGGTGTGAGTGTATGAATGACTGGGTGAGTGTGTGACACTGTCCACAGGTGTGAGTGTGTGAGTGACTGGGTGAGTGTGTGACACTGTCCACAGGTGTGAGTGACTGGGTGAGTGTGTGACACTGTCCACAGGTGTGAGTGTGTGAGTGACTGGGTGAATGTGTGACACTGTCCACAGGTGTGAGTGTCCACAGGTGTGAGTGACTGGGTGAGTGTGTGAAACTGTCCACAGGTGTGAGTGTATGAGTGACTGGGTGAGTGTGTGACACTGTCCACAGGTGTGAGTGACTGGGAGAGTGTGTGACACTGTCCACAGGTGTGAGTGTGTGAGTGACTGGGTGAGTGTGTGAAACTGTCCACAGGTGTGAGTGTGTGAGTGACTGGGTGAATGTGTGACACTGTCCACAGGTGTGAGTGACTGGGTGAGTGTGTGAAACTGTCCACAGGTGTGAGTGTATGAGTGACTGGGTGAGTGTGTGACACTGTCCACAGGTGTGAGTGTGTGAGTGACTGGGTGAGTTTGTGACACTGTTAATAGGTGTGAATGACTGGGTGAGTGTGTGACACTGTCCACAGGTGTGAGTGACTGAGTGAGTGTGTGAAACTGTCCATAGGTGTGAGTGTGTGAGTGACTGGGTGAGTGTGTGAAACTGTCCACAGTTGTGAGTGACTGGGTGAGTGTGTGACACTGTCCACAGGTGTGAGTGTATGAGTGACAGGGTGAGTGTGTGAAACTGTCCACAGGAATGAGTGTGTGAGTGTGTGAAACTGTCCACAGATATGACTGCCTGGGTGAGTGTGTGAAACTCTCCACAGGTGTGAGTGACTGGGTGAGTGTGTGACACTGTCCACAGGTGTGAGTGTATGAGTGACTGGGTGAGTGTGTGAAACTGTCCACAGGTGTGAGTGTATGAGTGACTGGGTGAATGTGTGACACTGTCCACAGGTGTGAGTGACTGGGTGAGTGTGTGACACTGTCCACAGGTGTGAGTGTGTGAGTGACTGGGTGAGTGTGTGACACTGTCCACAGTTGTGAGTGACTGGGTGAGTATGTGACACTGTCCACAGGTGTGAGTGTGTGAGTGATTGGGTGAGTGTGTGAAACTGTCCACAGGTGTGAGTGTGTGAGTGACTGGGTGAGTGTGTGAAACTGTCCACAGGTGTGAGTGACTGGGTGAGTGTGTGACACTGTCCACAGGTGTGAGTGTATGAGTGACTGGGTGAGTGTGTGACACTGTCCACAGGAATGAGTGTGTGAGTGTGTGAAACTGTCCACAGATGTGAGTGACTGGGTGAGTGTGTGAAACTGTCCACAGATGTGAGTGACTGGGTGAGTGTGTGAAACTGTCCACAGGTCTGATTGACTGGGTGAGTGTGTGACACTGTCCACAGGTGTGAGTGTATGAGTGACTGGGTGAGTGTGTGAAACTGTCCACAGGTGTGAGTGTATGAGTGACTGGGTGAGTGTGTGAAACTGTCCACAGGTTTGAGTGTAGGAGTGACTGGGTGAATGTGTGACACTGTCCACAGGTGTGTGTGTGTGAGTGACTGGGTGAGTGTGTGACACTGTCCACAGGTGTGAGTGTGTGAGTGACTGGGTGAGTATGTGAAACTGTCCACAGGTGTGAGTGACTGGGTGAGTGTGTGACACTGTCCACAGGTGTGAGTGTGTGAGTGACTGGGTGAGTATGTGAAACTGTCCACAGGTGTGAGTGTGTGAGTGACTGGGTGAGTGTGTGAAACTGTCCACAGGTGTGAGTGACTGGGTGAGTGTGTGACACTGTCCACAGGTGTGTGAGTGTGTGTGAGTGTCAGGGTGAGTGTGTGACACTGTCCACAAGTGTGAGTGACTGGGTGAGTGTGTGAAACTGTCCACAGGTGTGAGTGACTGAGTGAATGTGTGACACTCTCCACAGGTGTGAGTGACTGGGTGAGTGTGTGACACTCTCCAGAGGTGTGAGTGTATGAGTGACTGGGTGAGTGTGTGACACTGTCCACAGGTGTGAGTGTGTGAGTGACTGGGTGAGTGTGTGACACTGTCCACAGGTGTGAGTGACTGGGTGAGTATGTGACACTGTCCACAGGTGTGAGTGTGTGAGTGATTGGGTGAGTGTGTGAAACTGTCCACAGGTGTGAGTGTGTGAGTGACTGGGTGAGTGTGTGAAACTGTCCACAGGTGTGAGTGACTGGGTGAGTGTGTGACACTGTCCACAGGTGTGAGTGTATGAGTGACTGGGTGAGTGTGTGACACTGTCCACAGGAATGAGTGTGTGAGTGTGTGAAACTGTCCACAGATGTGAGTGACTGGGTGAGTGTGTGAAACTGTCCACAGATGTGAGTGACTGGGTGAGTGTGTGAAACTGTCAACAGGTCTGATTGACTGGGTGAGTGTGTGACACTGTCCACAGGTGTGAGTGTATGAGTGACTGGGTGAGTGTGTGAAACTGTCCACAGGTGTGAGTGTATGAGTGACTGGGTGAGTGTGTGAAACTGTCCACAGGTTTGAGTGTAGGAGTGACTAGGTGAATGTGTGACACTGTCCACAGGTGTGTGTGTGTGAGTGACTGGGTGAGTGTGTGACACTGTCCACAGGTGTGAGTGTGTGAGTGACTGGGTGAGTATGTGAAACTGTCCACAGGTGTGAGTGACTGGGTGAGTGTGTGACACTGTCCACAGGTGTGAGTGTGTGAGTGACTGGGTGAGTTTGTGACAATGTCAATAGGTGTGAATGACTGGGTGAGTGTGTGACACTGTCCACAGGTGTGAGTGACTGAGTGAGTGTGTGAAACTGTCCATAGGTGTGAGTGTGTGAGTGACTGGGTGAGTGTGTGAAACTGTCCACAGTTGTGAGTGACTGGGTGAGTGTGTGACACTGTCCACAGGTGTGAGTGTATGAGTGACAGGGTGAGTGTGTGAAACTGTCCACAGGAATGAGTGTGTGAGTGTGTGAAACTGTCCACAGATATGACTGCCTGGGTGAGTGTGTGAAACTCTCCACAGGTGTGAGTGACTGGGTGAGTGTGTGACACTGTCCACAGGTGTGAGTGTATGAGTGACTGGGTGAGTGTGTGAAACTGTCCACAGGTGTGAGTGTATGAGTGACTGGGTGAATGTGTGACACTGTCCACAGGTGTGAGTGTGTGAGTGACTGGGTGAGGTGTGACACTGTCCACAGGTGTGAGTGACTGGGTGAGTGTGTGACACTGTCAACAGGTGTGAGTGTGTGAGTGACTGGGTGAGTGTGTGAAACTGTCTACAGGTGTGAGTGTGTGAGTGACTGGGTGAGTGTGTGAAACTGTCCACAGGTGTGAGTGACTGAGTGAATGTGTGACACTCTCCACAGGTGTGAGTGACTGGGTGAGTGTGTGACACTCTCCACAGGTGTGAGTGTATGAGTGACTGGGTGAGTGTGTGACACTGTCCACAGGTGTGAGTGTGTGAGTGACTGGGTGAGTGTGTGACACTGTCCACAGGTGTGAGTGTGTGAGTGACTGGGTGAGTTTGTGACACTGTCAATAGGTGTGAATGACTGGGTGAGTGTGTGACACTGTCCACAGGTGTGAGTGTATGAGTGACTGGGTGAGTGTGTGAAACTGTCCACAGGTATGAGTGTATGAGTGACTGGGTGAGTGTGTGAAACTGTCCACAGGTTTGAGTGTAGGAGTGACTGGGTGAATGTGTGACACTCTCCACAGGTGTGAGTGTGTGAGTGACTGGGTGAGTATGTGAAACTGTCCACAGGTGTGAGTGTGTGAGTGACTGGGTGAGTGTGTGAAACTGTCCACAGGTGTGAGTGACTGGGTGAGTGTGTGACACTGTCCACAGGTGTGTGAGTGTGTGTGAGTGTCAGGGTGAGTGTGTGACACTGTCCACAAGTGCGAGTGACTGGGTGAGTGTGTGAAACTGTCCACAGGTGTGAGTGACTGAGTGAATGTGTGACACTCTCCACAGGTGTGAGTGACTGGGTGAGTGTGTGACACTCTCCACAGGTGTGAGTGTATGAGTGACTGGGTGAGTGTGTGACACTGTCCACAGGTGTGAGTGTGTGAGTGACTGGGTGAGTGTGTGACACTGTCCACAGGTGTGAGTGACTGGGTGAGTATGTGACACTGTCCACAGGTGTGAGTGTGTGAGTGACTGGGTGAGTGTGTGAAACTGTCCACAGGTGTGAGTGACTGGGTGAGTGTGTGACACTGTCCACAGGTGTGAGTGTATGAGTGACTGGGTGAGTGTGTGACACTGTCCACAGGAATGAGTGTGTGAGTGTGTGAAACTGTCCACAGATGTGAGTGACTGGGTGAGTGTGTGAAACTGTCCACAGATGTGAGTGACTGGGTGAGTGTGTGAAACTGTCCACAGGTGTGAGTGTATGAGTGACTGGGTGAGTGTGTGAAACTGTCCACAGGTTTGAGTGTAGGAGTGACTGGGTGAATGTGTGACACTGTCCACAGGTGTGTGTGTGTGAGTGACTGGGTGAGTGTGTGACACTGTCCACAGGTGTGAGTGTGTGAGTGACTGGGTGAGTATGTGAAACTGTCCACAGGTGTGAGTGACTGGGTGAGTGTGTGACACTGTCCACAGGTGTGAGTGTGTGAGTGACTGGGTGAGTATGTGAAACTGTCCACAGGTGTGAGTGTGTGAGTGACTGGGTGAGTGTGTGAAACTGTCCACAGGTGTGAGTGACTGGGTGAGTGTGTGACACTGTCCACAAGTGTGAGTGACTGGGTGAGCGTGTGAAACTGTCCACAGGTGTGAGTGTGTGAGTGACTGGGTGAGTGTGTGAAACTGTCCACAGGTGTGAGTGACTGGGTGAGTGTGTGACACTGTCCACAAGTGTGAGTGACTGGGTGAGTGTGTGAAACTGTCCACAGGTGTGAGTGACTGGGTGAGTGTGTGACACTCTCCACAGGTGTGAGTGTATGAGTGACTGGGTGAGTGTGTGACACTGTCCACAGGTGTGTGTGAGTGACTGGGTGAGTGTGTGACACTGTCCACAGGTGTGAGTGACTGGGTGAGTATGTGACACTGTCCACAGGTGTGAGTGTGTGAGTGACTGGGTGAGTGTGTGAAACTGTCCACAGGTGTGAGTGTGTGAGTGACTGGGTGAGTGTGTGACACTGTCCACAGGTGTGAGTGACTGGGTGAGTATGTGACACTGTCCACGGGTGTGAGTGTGTGAGTGATTGGGTGAGTGTGTGAAACTGTCCACAGGTGTGAGTGTGTGAGTGACTGGGTGAGTGTGTGAAACTGTCCACAGGTGTGAGTGACTGGGTGAGTGTGTGACACTGTCCACAGGTGTGAGTGTATGAGTGACTGGGTGAGTGTGTGACACTGTCCACAGGAATGAGTGTGTGAGTGTGTGAAACTGTCCACAGATGTGAGTGACTGGGTGAGTGTGTGAAACTGTCCACAGATGTGAGTGACTGGGTGAGTGTGTGAAACTGTCCACAGGTCTGATTGACTGGGTGAGTGTGTGACACTGTCCACAGGTGTGAGTGTATGAGTGACTGGGTGAGTGTGTGAAACTGTCCACAGGTGTGAGTGTATGAGTGACTGGGTGAGTGTGTGAAACTGTCCACAGGTTTGAGTGTAGGAGTGACTGGGTGAATGTGTGACACTGTCCACAGATGTGTGTGTGTGTGAGTGACTGGGTGAGTGTGTGACACTGTCCACAGGTGTGAGTGTGTGAGTGACTGGGTGAGTATGTGAAACTGTCCACAGGTGTGAGTGACTGGGTGAGTGTGTGACACTGTCCACAGGTGTGAGTGTGTGAGTGACTGGGTGAGTATGTGAAACTGTCCACAGGTGTGAGTGTGTGAGTGACTGGGTGAGTGTGTGAAACTGTCCACAGGTGTGAGTGACTGGGTGAGTGTGTGACACTGTCCACAAGTGTGAGTGACTGGGTGAGTGTGTGAAACTGTCCACAGGTGTGAGTGACTGGGTGAGTGTGTGACACTCTCCACAGGTGTGAGTGTATGAGTGACTGGGTGAGTGTGTGACACTGTCCACAGGTGTGTGTGAGTGACTGGGTGAGTGTGTGACACTGTCCACAGGTGTGAGTGACTGGGTGAGTATGTGACACTGTCCACAGGTGTGAGTGTGTGAGTGACTGGGTGAGTGTGTGAAACTGTCCACAGGTGTGAGTGTGTCAGTGACTGGGTGAGTGTGTGACACTGTCCACAGGTGTGAGTGACTGGGTGAGTGTGTGACACTGTCCACAGGTGTGAGTGTATGAGTGACTGGGTGAGTGTGTGACACTGTCCACAGGAATGAGTGTGTGAGTGTGTGAAACTGTCCACAAATGTGAGTGACTGGGTGAGTGTGTGAAACTGTCCACAGGTCTGAGTGACTGGGTGAGTATGTGACAATGTCCACAGGTGTGAGTGTATGAGTGACTGGGTGAGTGTGTGAAACTGTCCACAAGTGTGAGTGTATGAGTGACTGGGTGAGTGTGTGAAACTGTCCACAGGTGTGAGTGTATGAGTGACTGGGTGAGTGTTTGAAACTGTCCACAGGTGTGAGTGTATGAGTGACTGGGTGAATGTGTGACACTGTCCACAGGGGTGAGTGTGTGAGTGACTGGGTGAGTGTGTGACACTGTCCACAGGTGTGAGTGACTGGGTGAGTGTGTGAAACTCTCCACAGGTGTGAATGACTGGGTGTGTGTGTGACACTGTCCACAAGTGTGAGTGACTGGGTGAGTGTGTGAAACTGTCCACAGGTGTGAGTGATTGAGTGAGTGTGTGAAACTCTCCACAGGTGTGAGTGTATGAGTGACTGGGTGAGTGTGTGACACTGTCCACAGGTGTGTGTGAGTGACTGGGTGAGTGTGTGACACTGTCCACAGGTGTGAGTGACTGGGTGAGTATGTGACACTGTCCACAGGTGTGAGTGTGTGAGTGACTGGGTGAGTGTGTGAAACTGTCCACAGGTGTGAGTGTGTGAGTGACTGGGTGAGTGTGTGAAACTGTCCACAGGTGTGAGTGACTGGGTGAGTGTGTGACACTGTCCACAGGAATGAGTGTGTGAGTGTGTAAAACTGTCCACAGATGTGAGTGACTGGGTGAGTGTGTGAAACTGTCCACAGGTCTGAGTGACTGGGTGAGTATGTGACAATGTCCACAGGTGTGAGTGTATGAGTGACTGGGTGAGTGTGTGACACTGTCCACAGGTGTGAGTGTATGAGTGACTGGGTGAATGTGTGAAACTGTCCACAGGTTTGAGTGTATGAATGACTGGGTGAGTGTGTGAAACTGTCCACAGGTGTGAGTGTAGGAGTGACTGGGTGAATGTGTGACACTGTCCACAAGTGTGAGTGTGTGAGTGACTGGGTGAGTGTGTGAAACTGTCCACAGGTGTGAGTGACTGGGTGAGTGTGTGACACTGTCCACAAGTGTGAGTGACTGGGTGAGTGTGTGAAACTGTCCACAGGTGTGAGTGAATGGGTGAGTGTGTGACACTCTCCACAGGTGTGAGTGTATGAGTGACTGGGTGAGTATGTGAAACTGTCCACAGGTGTGAGTGTGTGAGTGACTGGGTGAGTGTGTGAAACTGTCCACAGGTGTGAGTGACTGGGTGAGTGTGTGACACTGTCCACAAGTGTGAGTGACTGGGTGAGTGTGTGAAACTGTCCACAGGTGTGAGTGACTGGGTGAGTGTGTGACACTCTCCACAGGTGTGAGTGTATGAGTGACTGGGTGAGTGTTTGAAACTGTCCACAGGTGTTAGTGTATGAGTGACTGGGTGAATGTGTGACACTGTCCACAGGTGTGAGTGTGTGAGTGACTGGGTGAGTGTGTGACACTGTCCACAGGTGTGAGTGACTGGGTGAGTGTGTGAAACTCTCCACAGGTGTGAATGACTGGGTGAGTGTGTGACACTGTCCACAAGTGTGAGTGACTGGGTGAGTGTGTGAAACTGTTCACAGGTGTGAGTGATTGAGTGAGTGTGTGAAACTCTCCACAGGTGTGAGTGTATGAGTGACTGGGTGAGTGTGTGACACTGTCCACAGGTGTGTGTGAGTGACTGGGTGAGTGTGTGACACTGTCCACAGGTGTGAGTGACTGGGTGAGTATGTGACACTGTCCACAGGTGTGAGTGTGTGAGTGACTGGGTGAGTGTGTGAAACTGTCCACAGGTGTGAGTGTGTGAGTGACTGGGTGAGTGTGTGAAACTGTCCACAGGTGTGAGTGACTGGGTGAGTGTGTGACACTGTCCACAGGTGTGAGTGTATGAGTGACTGGGTGAGTGTGTGACACTGTCCACAGGAATGAGTGTGTGAGTGTGTGAAACTGTCCACAGATGTGAGTGACTGGGTGAGTGTGTGAAACTGTCCACAGGTCTGAGTGACTGGGTGAGTATGTGACAATGTCCACAGGTGTGAGTGTATGAGTGACTGGGTGAGTGTGTGACACTGTCCACAGGTGTGAGTGTATGAGTGACTGGGTGAATGTGTGAAACTGTCCACAGGTGTGAGTGTATGAATGACTGGGTGAGTGTGTGAAACTGTCCACAGGTGTGAGTGTATGAGTGACTGGGTGAATGTGTGACACTGTCCACAGGTGTGAGTGTGTGAGTGACTGGGTGAGTGTGTGACACTGTCCACAGGTGTGAGTGACTGGGTGAGTGTGTGACACTGTCCACAGGTGTGAGTGTGTGAGTGACTGGGTGAGTATGTGAAACTGTCCACAGGTGTGAGTGTGTGAGTGACTGGGTGAGTGTGTGAAACTGTCCACAGGTGTGAGTGACTGGGTGAGTGTGTGACACTGTCCACAGGTGTGAGTGTGTGAGTGACTGGGTGAGTGTGTGACACTGTCCACAGGAATGAGTGTGTGAGTGTGTGAAACTGTCCACAGATGTGAGTGACTGGGTGAGTGTGTGAAACTGTCCACAGGTCTGAGTGACTGGGTGAGTGAGTGTGTGAAACTATCTACAGGTGTGAGTGTGTGAGTGACTGGGTGAGTGTGTGACACTGTCCACAGGTGTGAGTGTATGAGTGACTGGGTGAGTCTGTGACACTGTCCACAGGTGTGAGTGTGTGAGTGACTGGGTGAGATTATGAGTGACTGGGTGAATGTGTGACACTGTCCACAGATGTGAGTGACTGGGTGAGTGTGTAAAACTGTCCACAGGTGTGAGTGTGTGAGTGACTGGTTGAGTGTGTGAAACTGTCCACAGGTGTGAGTGTATGAATGACTGGGTGAGTGTGTGACACTGTCCACAGGTGTGAGTGTGTGAGTGACTGGGTGAGTGTGTGACACTGTCCACAGGTGTGAGTGACTGGGTGAGTGTGTGACACTGTCCACAGGTGTGAATGTGTGAGTGACTGGGTGAGTGTGTGAAACTATCCACAGGTGTGAGTGTGTGAGTGACTGGGTGAATGTGTGACACTGTCCACAGGTATGAGTGTCCACAGGTGTGAGTGACTGGGTGAGTGTGTGAAACTGTCCACAGGTGTGAGTGTATGAGTGACTGGGTGAGTGTGTGACACTGTCCATAGGTGTGAGTGACTGGGTGAGTGTGTGACACTGTCCACAGGTGTGAGTGTGTGAGTGACTGGGTGAGTGTGTGAAACTGTCCACAGGTGTGAGTGTGTGAGTGACTGGGTGAATGTGTGACACTGTCCACAGGTGTGAGTGACTGGGTGAGTGTGTGAAACTGTCCACAGGTGTGAGTGTATGAGTGACTGGGTGAGTGTGTGACACTGTCCACAGGTGTGAGTGTGTGAGTGACTGGGTGAGTTTGTGACACTGTCAATAGGTGTGAATGACTGGGTGAGTGTGTGACACTGTCCACAGGTGTGAGTGACTGAGTGAGTGTGTGAAACTGTCCATAGGTGTGAGTGTGTGAGTGACTGGGTGAGTGTGTGAAACTGTCCACAGTTGTGAGTGACTGGGTGAGTGTGTGACACTGTCCACAGGTGTGAGTGTATGAGTGACAGGGTGAGTGTGTGAAACTGTCCACAGGAATGAGTGTGTGAGTGTGTGAAACTGTCCACAGATATGACTGCCTGGGTGAGTGTGTGAAACTCTCCACAGGTGTGAGTGACTGGGTGAGTGTGTGACACTGTCCACAGGTGTGAGTGTATGAGTGACTGGGTGAGTGTGTGAAACTGTCCACAGGTTTGAGTGTATGAGTGACTGGGTGAATGTGTGACACTGTCCACAGGTGTGAGTGTGTGAGTGACTGGGTGAGTGTGTGACACTGTCCACAGGTGTGAGTGACTGGGTGAGTGTGTGACACTGTCAACAGGTGTGAGTGTGTAAGTGACTGGGTGAGTGTGTGAAACTGTCTACAGGTGTGAGTGTGTGAGTGACTGGGTGAGTGTGTGAAACTGCCCACAGGTGTGAGTGACTGGGTGAGTGTGTGACACTGTCCACAGGTGTGTGAGTGTGTGTGAGTGTCAGGGTGAGTGTGTGTGAGTGTCAGGGTGAGTGTGTGACACTGTCCACAAGTGTGAGTGACTGGGTGAGTGTGTGAAACTGTCCACAGGTGTGAGTGACTGAGTGAATGTGTGAAACTCTCCACAGGTGTGAGTGACTGGGTGAGTGTGTGACACTCTCCACAGGTGTGAGTGTATGAGTGACTGGGTGAGTGTGTGACACTGTCCACAGGTGTGAGTGTGTGAGTGACTGGGTGAGTGTGTGACACTGTCCACAGGTGTGAGTGACTGGGTGAGTATGTGACACTGTCCACAGGTGTGAGTGTGTGAAACTGTCCACATGTGTGAGTGACTGGGTGAGTGTGTGACACTGTCCACAGGAATGAGTGTGTGAGTGTGTGAAACTGTCCACAGATGTGAGTGACTGGGTGAGTGTGTGAAACTGTCCACAGGTCTGAGTGACTGGGTGAGTGAGTGTGTGAAACTATCTACAGGTGTGAGTGTGTGAGTGACTGGGTGAGTGTGTGACACTGTCCACAGGTGTGAGTGTATGAGTGACTGGGTGAGTCTGTGACACTGTCCACAGGTGTGAGTGTGTGAGTGACTGGGTGAGATTATGAGTGACTGGGTGAATGTGTGACACTGTCCACAGATGTGAGTGACTGGGTGAGTGTGTAAAACTGTCCACAGGTGTGAGTGTGTGAGTGACTGGTTGAGTGTGTGAAACTGTCCACAGGTGTGAGTGTATGAATGACTGGGTGAGTGTGTGACACTGTCCACAGGTGTGAGTGTGTGAGTGACTGGGTGAGTGTGTGACACTGTCCACAGGTGTGAGTGACTGGGTGAGTGTGTGACACTGTCCACAGGTGTGAATGTGTGAGTGACTGGGTGAGTGTGTGAAACTATCCACAGGTGTGAGTGTGTGAGTGACTGGGTGAATGTGTGACACTGTCCACAGGTATGAGTGTCCACAGGTGTGAGTGACTGGGTGAGTGTGTGAAACTGTCCACAGGTGTGAGTGTATGAGTGACTGGGTGAGTGTGTGACACTGTCCATAGGTGTGAGTGACTGGGTGAGTGTGTGACACTGTCCACAGGTGTGAGTGTGTGAGTGACTGGGTGAGTGTGTGAAACTGTCCACAGGTGTGAGTGTGTGAGTGACTGGGTGAATGTGTGACACTGTCCACAGGTGTGAGTGACTGGGTGAGTGTGTGAAACTGTCCACAGGTGTGAGTGTATGAGTGACTGGGTGAGTGTGTGACACTGTCCACAGGTGTGAGTGTGTGAGTGACTGGGTGAGTTTGTGACACTGTCAATAGGTGTGAATGACTGGGTGAGTGTGTGACACTGTCCACAGGTGTGAGTGACTGAGTGAGTGTGTGAAACTGTCCATAGGTGTGAGTGTGTGAGTGACTGGGTGAGTGTGTGAAACTGTCCACAGTTGTGAGTGACTGGGTGAGTGTGTGACACTGTCCACAGGTGTGAGTGTATGAGTGACAGGGTGAGTGTGTGAAACTGTCCACAGGAATGAGTGTGTGAGTGTGTGAAACTGTCCACAGATATGACTGCCTGGGTGAGTGTGTGAAACTCTCCACAGGTGTGAGTGACTGGGTGAGTGTGTGACACTGTCCACAGGTGTGAGTGTATGAGTGACTGGGTGAGTGTGTGAAACTGTCCACAGGTTTGAGTGTATGAGTGACTGGGTGAATGTGTGACACTGTCCACAGGTGTGAGTGTGTGAGTGACTGGGTGAGTGTGTGACACTGTCCACAGGTGTGAGTGACTGGGTGAGTGTGTGACACTGTCAACAGGTGTGAGTGTGTAAGTGACTGGGTGAGTGTGTGAAACTGTCTACAGGTGTGAGTGTGTGAGTGACTGGGTGAGTGTGTGAAACTGCCCACAGGTGTGAGTGACTGGGTGAGTGTGTGACACTGTCCACAGGTGTGTGAGTGTGTGTGAGTGTCAGGGTGAGTGTGTGTGAGTGTCAGGGTGAGTGTGTGACACTGTCCACAAGTGTGAGTGACTGGGTGAGTGTGTGAAACTGTCCACAGGTGTGAGTGACTGAGTGAATGTGTGAAACTCTCCACAGGTGTGAGTGACTGGGTGAGTGTGTGACACTCTCCACAGGTGTGAGTGTATGAGTGACTGGGTGAGTGTGTGACACTGTCCACAGGTGTGAGTGTGTGAGTGACTGGGTGAGTGTGTGACACTGTCCACAGGTGTGAGTGACTGGGTGAGTATGTGACACTGTCCACAGGTGTGAGTGTGTGAGTGATTGGGTGAGTGTGTGAAACTGTCCACAGGTGTGAGTGTGTGAGTGACTGGGTGAGTGTGTGAAACTGTCCACAGGTGTGAGTGACTGGGTGAGTGTGTGACACTGTCCACAGGAATGAGTGTGTGAGTGTGTGAAACTGTCCACAGATGTGAGTGACTGGGTGAGTGTGTGAAACTGTCCACAGATGTGAGTGACTGGGTGAGTGTGTGAAACTGTCCACAGGTCTGATTGACTGGGTGAGTGTGTGACACTGTCCACAGGTGTGAGTGTATGAGTGACTGGGTGAGTGTGTGAAACTGTCCACAGGTGTGAGTGTATGAGTGACTGGGTGAGTGTGTGAAACTGTCCACAGGTTTGAGTGTAGGAGTGACTGGGTGAATGTGTGACACTGTCCACAGGTGTGTGTGTGTGAGTGACTGGGTGAGTGTGTGACACTGTCCACAGGTGTGAGTGTGTGAGTGACTGGGTGAGTATGTGAAACTGTCCACAGGTGTGAGTGACTGGGTGAGTGTGTGACTCTGTCCACAGGTGTGAGTGTGTGAGTGACTGGGTGAGTATGTGAAACTGTCCACAGGTGTGAGTGTGTGAGTGACTGGGTGAATGTGTGAAACTGTCCACAGGTGTGAGTGACTGGGTGAGTGTGTGACACTGTCCACAGGTGTGAGTATATGAGTGACTGGGTGAGTCTGTGACACTGTCCACAGGTGTGAGTGTGTGACTGACTGGGTGAGTGTGTGAAACTGTCCACAGATGTGAGTGTGTGAAACTGTCCACATGTGTGAGTGACTGGGTGAGTGTGTGACACTGTCCACAGGAATGAGTGTGTGAGTGTGTGAAACTGTCCACAGATGTGAGTGACTGGGTGAGTGTGTGAAACTGTCCACAGGTCTGAGTGACTGGGTGAGTGTGTGACACTTTCCACAGGTGTGAGTGTATGAGTGACTGGGTGAGTGTGTGACACTGTCCACAGGTGTGAGTGTGTGAGTGACTGGGTGAGTGTGTGAAACTGTCCACAGATGTGAGTGTGTGAAACTGTCCACATGTGTGAGTGACTGGGTGAGTGTGTGACACTGTCCACAGGAATGAGTGTGTGAGTGTGTGAAACTGTCCACAGATGTGAGTGACTGGGTGAGTGTGTGAAACTGTCCACAGGTCTGATTGACTCGGTGAGTATGTGACAATGTCCACAGGTGTGAGTGTATGAGTGACTGGGTGAGTGTGTGACACTGTCCACAGGTGTGAGTGTAGGAGTGACTGGGTGAATGTGTGACACTGTCCACAGGTGTGAGTGTGTGAGTTACTGGGTGAGTGTGTGACACTGTCCACAGGTGTGAGTGTGTGAGTGACTGGGTGAGTATGTGAAACTGTCCACAGGTGTGAGTGACTGGGTGAGTGTGTGACACTGTCCACAGGTGTGAGTGTGTGAGTGACTGGGTGAGTATGTGAAACTGTCCACAGGTGTGAGTGTGTGAGTGACTGGGTGAGTGTGTGAAACTGTCCACAGGTGTGAGTGACTGGGTGAGTGTGTGACACTGTCCACAGGTGTGAGTGTATGAGTGACTGGGTGAGTGTGTGACACTGTCCACAGTAATGAGTGTGTGAGTGTGTGAAACTGTCCACAGGTGTGAGTGACTGGGTGAGTGTGTGAAACTGTCCACAGGTCTGAGTGACTGGGTGAGTGTGTGACACTGTCCACAGGTGTGAGTGTATGAGTGACTGGGTGAGTCTGTGACACTGTCCACTGGTGTGAGTGTGTGAGTGACTGGGTGAGATTATGAGTCACTGGGTGAATGTGTGACACTGTCCACTGGTGTGAGTGACTGGGTGAGTGTGTGAAACTGTCCACAGGTGTGAGTGTGTGAGTGACTGGGTGAGTGTGGGAAACTGTCCACAGGTGTGAGTGTATGAGTGACTGGGTGAGTGTGTGACACTGTCCACAGGTGTGAGTGTGTGAGTGACTGGGTGAGTGTGTGAAACTGTCCACAGGTGTGAGTGTGTGGGTGACTGGGTGAGTGTGTGAAACTGTCCACATGTGTGAGTGACTGGGTGAGTGTGTGACACTGTCCACAGGTGTGAGTGTATGAGTGACTGGGTGAGCGTGTGACACTGTCCACAGGAATGAGTGTGTGAGTGTGTGATACTGTCCACAGATGTGAGTGACTGGGTGAGTGTGTGAAACTGTCCACAGGTCTGAGTGACTGGGTGAGTATGTGACAATGTCCACAGGTGTGAGTGTATGAGTGACTGGGTGAGTGTGTGACACTGTCCACAGGTGTGAGTGTATGAGTGACTGGGTGAGTGTGTGAAACTGTCCACAGGTGTGAGTGACTGGGTGAGTGTGTGACACTCTCCACAGGTGTGAGTGTATGAGTGACTGGGTGAATGTGTGACACTGTCCACAGGTGTGAGTGTGTAAGTGACTGGGTGAGTGTGTGACACTGTCCACAGGTGTGAGTGACTGGGTGAGTGTGTGACACTGTCCACAGGTGTGAGTGACTGGGTGAGTATGTGAAACTGTCCACAGGTGTGAGTGTATGAGTGACTGGGTGAGTGTGTGACACTGTCCACAGGAATGAGTGTGTGAGTGACTGGGTGAGATTATGAGTGACTGGGTGAATGTGTGACACTGTCCACAGGTGTGAGTGTGTGAGTGACTGGGTGAGTGTGTGACACTGTCCACAGGTGTGAGTGACTGTGTGAGTGTGTGACACTGTCCACAGGTGTGAATGTGTGAGTGACTGGGTGAGTGTGTGACACTGTCCACAGGTGTGAGTGACTGGGTGAGTGTGTGACACTGTCCACAGGTGTGAATGTGTGAGTGACTGGGTGAGTGTGTGACACTGTCCACATGTGTGAGTGACTGGGTGAGTGTGTGAAACTGTCCACAGGTGTGAGTGTATGAGTGACTGGGTGAGTGTGTGACACTGTCCACAGGTGTGAGTGTGTGAGTGACTGGGTGAATGTGTGAAACTGTCCACAGGTGTGAGTGTATGAGTGACTGGGTGAGTGTGTGACACTGTCCACAGGTGTGAGTGACTGGGTGAGTGTGTGACACTGTCCACAGGTGTGAGTGTGTGAGTGACTGGGTGAATGTGTGAAACTGTCCACAGGTGTGAGTGTATGAGTGACTGGGTGAGTGTGTGACACTGTCCACAGGTGTGAGTGACTGGGTGAGTGTGTGAAACTATCCACAGGTGTGAGTGTGTGAGTGACTGGGTGAATGTGTGACACTGTCCACAGGTGTGAGTGACTGGATGAGTGTGTGACACTGTCCACATGTGTGAGTGTATGAGTGACTGGGTGAGTGTGTGACACTGTCCACAGGTGTGAGTGTGTGAGTGACTGGGTGAGTGTGTGAAACTGTCCACAGGAATGAGTGTGTGAGTGTGTGAAACTGTCCACAGGTGTGAGAGTGTGAGTGACTGGGTGAGTGTGTGACACTGTCCACAGGTGTGAGTGACTGGGTGAGTGTGTGAAACTATCCACAGGTGTGAGTGTATGAGTGACTGGGTGAGTCTGTGACACTGTCCACTGGTGTGAGTGTGTGAGTGACTGGGTGAGATTATGAGTCACTGGGTGAATGTGTGACACTGTCCACTGGTGTGAGTGACTGGGTGAGTGTGTGAAACTGTCCACAGGTGTGAGTGTGTGAGTGACTGGGTGAGTGTGGGAAACTGTCCACAGGTGTGAGTGTATGAGTGACTGGGTGAGTTTGTGACACTGTCCACAGGTGTGAGTGTGTGAGTGACTGGGTGAGTGTGTGAAACTGTCCACAGGTGTGAGTGTGTGGGTGACTGGGTGAGTGTGTGAAACTGTCCACATGTGTGAGTGACTGGGTGAGTGTGTGACACTGTCCACAGGTGTGAGTGTATGAGTGACTGGGTGAGCGTGTGACACTGTCCACAGGAATGAGTGTGTGAGTGTGTGATACTGTCCACAGATGTGAGTGACTGGGTGAGTGTGTGAAACTGTCCACAGGTCTGAGTGACTGGGTGAGTATGTGACAATGTCCACAGGTGTGAGTGTATGAGTGACTGGGTGAGTGTGTGACACTGTCCACAGGTGTGAGTGTATGAGTGACTGGGTGAGTGTGTGAAACTGTCCACAGGTGTGAGTGACTGGGTGAGTGTGTGACACTCTCCACAGGTGTGAGTGTATGAGTGACTGGGTGAATGTGTGACACTGTCCACAGGTGTGAGTGTGTGAGTGACTGGGTGAGTGTGTGACACTGTCCACAGGTGTGAGTGACTGGGTGAGTGTGTGACACTGTCCACAGGTGTGAGTGACTGGGTGAGTATGTGAAACTGTCCACAGGTGTGAGTGTATGAGTGACTGGGTGAGTGTGTGACACTGTCCACAGGAATGAGTGTGTGAGTGACTGGGTGAGATTATGAGTGACTGGGTGAATGTGTGACACTGTCCACAGGTGTGAGTGTGTGAGTGACTGGGTGAGTGTGTGACACTGTCCACAGGTGTGAGTGACTGTGTGAGTGTGTGACACTGTCCACAGGTGTGAATGTGTGAGTGACTGGGTGAGTGTGTGACACTGTCCACAGGTGTGAGTGACTGGGTGAGTGTGTGACACTGTCCACAGGTGTGAATGTGTGAGTGACTGGGTGAGTGTGTGACACTGTCCACAGGTGTGAGTGACTGGGTGAGTGTGTGACACTGTCCACAGGTGTGAGTGTATGAGTGACTGGGTGAGTGTGTGACACTGTCCACAGTAATGAGTGTGTGAGTGTGTGAAACTGTCCACAGGTGTGAGTGACTGGGTGAGTGTGTGAAACTGTCCACAGGTCTGAGTGACTGGGTGAGTGTGTGACACTGTCCACAGGTGTGAGTGTATGAGTGACTGGGTGAGTCTGTGACACTGTCCACTGGTGTGAGTGTGTGAGTGACTGGGTGAGATTATGAGTCACTGGGTGAATGTGTGACACTGTCCACTGGTGTGAGTGACTGGGTGAGTGTGTGAAACTGTCCACAGGTGTGAGTGTGTGAGTGACTGGGTGAGTGTGGGAAACTGTCCACAGGTGTGAGTGTATGAGTGACTGGGTGAGTGTGTGACACTGTCCACAGGTGTGAGTGTGTGAGTGACTGGGTGAGTGTGTGAAACTGTCCACAGGTGTGAGTGTGTGGGTGACTGGGTGAGTGTGTGAAACTGTCCACATGTGTGAGTGACTGGGTGAGTGTGTGACACTGTCCACAGGTGTGAGTGTATGAGTGACTGGGTGAGCGTGTGACACTGTCCACAGGAATGAGTGTGTGAGTGTGTGATACTGTCCACAGATGTGAGTGACTGGGTGAGTGTGTGAAACTGTCCACAGGTCTGAGTGACTGGGTGAGTATGTGACAATGTCCACAGGTGTGAGTGTATGAGTGACTGGGTGAGTGTGTGACACTGTCCACAGGTGTGAGTGTATGAGTGACTGGGTGAGTGTGTGAAACTGTCCACAGGTGTGAGTGACTGGGTGAGTGTGTGACACTCTCCACAGGTGTGAGTGTATGAGTGACTGGGTGAATGTGTGACACTGTCCACAGGTGTGAGTGTGTAAGTGACTGGGTGAGTGTGTGACACTGTCCACAGGTGTGAGTGACTGGGTGAGTGTGTGACACTGTCCACAGGTGTGAGTGACTGGGTGAGTATGTGAAACTGTCCACAGGTGTGAGTGTATGAGTGACTGGGTGAGTGTGTGACACTGTCCACAGGAATGAGTGTGTGAGTGACTGGGTGAGATTATGAGTGACTGGGTGAATGTGTGACACTGTCCACAGGTGTGAGTGTGTGAGTGACTGGGTGAGTGTGTGACACTGTCCACAGGTGTGAGTGACTGTGTGAGTGTGTGACACTGTCCACAGGTGTGAATGTGTGAGTGACTGGGTGAGTGTGTGACACTGTCCACAGGTGTGAGTGACTGGGTGAGTGTGTGACACTGTCCACAGGTGTGAATGTGTGAGTGACTGGGTGAGTGTGTGACACTGTCCACATGTGTGAGTGACTGGGTGAGTGTGTGAAACTGTCCACAGGTGTGAGTGTATGAGTGACTGGGTGAGTGTGTGACACTGTCCACAGGTGTGAGTGTGTGAGTGACTGGGTGAATGTGTGAAACTGTCCACAGGTGTGAGTGTATGAGTGACTGGGTGAGTGTGTGACACTGTCCACAGGTGTGAGTGACTGGGTGAGTGTGTGACACTGTCCACAGGTGTGAGTGTGTGAGTGACTGGGTGAATGTGTGAAACTGTCCACAGGTGTGAGTGTATGAGTGACTGGGTGAGTGTGTGACACTGTCCACAGGTGTGAGTGACTGGGTGAGTGTGTGAAACTATCCACAGGTGTGAGTGTGTGAGTGACTGGGTGAATGTGTGACACTGTCCACAGGTGTGAGTGACTGGATGAGTGTGTGACACTGTCCACATGTGTGAGTGTATGAGTGACTGGGTGAGTGTGTGACACTGTCCACAGGTGTGAGTGTGTGAGTGACTGGGTGAGTGTGTGAAACTGTCCACAGGAATGAGTGTGTGAGTGTGTGAAACTGTCCACAGGTGTGAGAGTGTGAGTGACTGGGTGAGTGTGTGACACTGTCCACAGGTGTGAGTGACTGGGTGAGTGTGTGAAACTATCCACAGGTGTGAGTGTATGAGTGACTGGGTGAGTCTGTGACACTGTCCACTGGTGTGAGTGTGTGAGTGACTGGGTGAGATTATGAGTCACTGGGTGAATGTGTGACACTGTCCACTGGTGTGAGTGACTGGGTGAGTGTGTGAAACTGTCCACAGGTGTGAGTGTGTGAGTGACTGGGTGAGTGTGGGAAACTGTCCACAGGTGTGAGTGTATGAGTGACTGGGTGAGTTTGTGACACTGTCCACAGGTGTGAGTGTGTGAGTGACTGGGTGAGTGTGTGAAACTGTCCACAGGTGTGAGTGTGTGGGTGACTGGGTGAGTGTGTGAAACTGTCCACATGTGTGAGTGACTGGGTGAGTGTGTGACACTGTCCACAGGTGTGAGTGTATGAGTGACTGGGTGAGCGTGTGACACTGTCCACAGGAATGAGTGTGTGAGTGTGTGATACTGTCCACAGATGTGAGTGACTGGGTGAGTGTGTGAAACTGTCCACAGGTCTGAGTGACTGGGTGAGTATGTGACAATGTCCACAGGTGTGAGTGTATGAGTGACTGGGTGAGTGTGTGACACTGTCCACAGGTGTGAGTGTATGAGTGACTGGGTGAGTGTGTGAAACTGTCCACAGGTGTGAGTGACTGGGTGAGTGTGTGACACTCTCCACAGGTGTGAGTGTATGAGTGACTGGGTGAATGTGTGACACTGTCCACAGGTGTGAGTGTGTGAGTGACTGGGTGAGTGTGTGACACTGTCCACAGGTGTGAGTGACTGGGTGAGTGTGTGACACTGTCCACAGGTGTGAGTGACTGGGTGAGTATGTGAAACTGTCCACAGGTGTGAGTGTATGAGTGACTGGGTGAGTGTGTGACACTGTCCACAGGAATGAGTGTGTGAGTGACTGGGTGAGATTATGAGTGACTGGGTGAATGTGTGACACTGTCCACAGGTGTGAGTGTGTGAGTGACTGGGTGAGTGTGTGACACTGTCCACAGGTGTGAGTGACTGTGTGAGTGTGTGACACTGTCCACAGGTGTGAATGTGTGAGTGACTGGGTGAGTGTGTGACACTGTCCACAGGTGTGAGTGACTGGGTGAGTGTGTGACACTGTCCACAGGTGTGAATGTGTGAGTGACTGGGTGAGTGTGTGACACTGTCCACAGGTGTGAGTGACTGGGTGAGTGTGTGAAACTGTCCACAGGTGTGAGTGTATGAGTGACTGGGTGAGTGTGTGACACTGTCCACAGGTGTGAGTGTGTGAGTGACTGGGTGAATGTGTGAAACTGTCCACAGGTGTGAGTGTATGAGTGACTGGGTGAGTGTGTGACACTGTCCACAGGTGTGAGTGACTGGGTGAGTGTGTGACACTGTCCACAGGTGTGAGTGTGTGAGTGACTGGGTGAATGTGTGAAACTGTCCACAGGTGTGAGTGTATGAGTGACTGGGTGAGTGTGTGACACTGTCCACAGGTGTGAGTGACTGGGTGAGTGTGTGAAACTATCCACAGGTGTGAGTGTGTGAGTGACTGGGTGAATGTGTGACACTGTCCACAGGTGTGAGTGACTGGATGAGTGTGTGACACTGTCCACATGTGTGAGTGTATGAGTGACTGGGTGAGTGTGTGACACTGTCCACAGGTGTGAGTGTGTGAGTGACTGGGTGAGTGTGTGAAACTGTCCACAGGAATGAGTGTGTGAGTGTGTGAAACTGTCCACAGGTGTGAGAGTGTGAGTGACTGGGTGAGTGTGTGACACTGTCCACAGGTGTGAGTGACTGGGTGAGTGTGTGAAACTATCCACAGGTGTGAGTGTGTGAGTGACTGGGTGAATGTGTGAAATTGTCCACAGGTGTGAGTGACTGGGTGAGTGTGTGACACTGTCCACAGGTGTGAGTGTGTGAGTGACTGGGTGAGTGTGTGAAACTGTCCACAGGTGTGAGTGACTGGGTGAGTGTGTGACACTGTCCACAGGTGTGAGTGTATGAGTGACAGGGTGAGTGTGTGAAACTGTCCACAGGAATGAGTGTGTGAGTGTGTGAAACTGTCCACAGATGTGAGTGACTGGGTGAGTGTGTGAAACTCTCCACAGGTGTGAGTGACTGGGTGAGTTTGTGACACTGTCCACAGGTGTGAGTGTATGAGTGACTGGGTGAGTGTGTGACACTGTCCACAGGTGTGAGTGTGTGAGTGACTGGGTGAGTGTGTGACACTGTCCACAGGTGTGAGTGTGTGAGTGACTGGGTGAGTGTGAAACTGTCCACAGGTGTGAGTGTGTGAGTGACTGGGTGAGTGTGTGAAACTGTCCACAGGTGTGAGTGTGTGGGTGAGTGTGTGAAGCTTTGTGATCCACCATGAACAACATCTACTTTCCAACGTCTCTGAACCCACAGGATGAAGATGCTTACAGTAGTTGATAAAGATGAATAAGTGAATGAAAAATAAATCTGAGATTGTTGTTCAGTCTGAGTTGCAGTGGCAGAATATTCTCACACTGTTCAGAAATGCTAGGGTGGGTGTTTTTATGAAGTTTCCTTGCAGGGAGTTTGCTATCTGTGGGTGCCTGCCATTATTAAACACACCCTGGGGGCTCTTGTTTTGAAGGTTCCCTGAGCAGCAGTGGAGGATGGATCTGGGCAGTGTTTTCTTTGGACTGCTAACCAGCTACACTCACTAAGGTCATGTATCCATCACATCTAGGGGTTTTCTAAAAGAGCAATTCATCAGACTGGTACCGTTGGTGAGGAGAGGTGGGACCTGACAGTGTACACTCCCTCTTCATCAGGGTGTATATTCACAACCAGCCCAGATTTCCGGAGTCTTAAACCGGGCTAAATCCGAGAACACACCACACTCGTCACAGACAGTCACCCGGAGCGGGACTCGAACCTACAACCTCCAGGACCCTACGTTCATCATGCATTTAGCGCTCTACTGAATTTAGAGTCAGTTCCACCTTAAGTAATGTAACTGTAACAGCAAAAATAAGTCAGTGTTACCCCCTATGGAGCAAGAATGAGCCAATTCAGATCTAGACATATAAATAATTTTCCCATTTACGGAGCCAAGGCTATGTACAAACACCAGAGCTTTTTCCAGCACAAACAGAATGAAGAGCAGCAAATGGTGAGGAAACTCTCTGAATTTTATATTTTGAATTAAAGTTGTGTACATTTTAAGATTTGGTATTCTTGCTCCAGGGCGGCACGGTGGTGCAGCAGGTAGTGTCGCAATCACAAAGCTCCAGGGCCCTGAAGGTTGTGGATTCGATTCCCGCTCCGGGTGACTGTCTGTGAGGAGTTGGTCTGTGGGTTTCCTCCCACAGTCCAAAAACACATGTTGGTAGGTGGATTGGTGACTCAAAAGTGTCCATAGGTGTGAATGCGTGTCTGTGTAGCCCTGTGAAGGACTGGTGCCCCCTCCAGGGTGTATTCCCGCCTTGTGCCCAATGATTCCAGGTAGGCTCTGGACCCACCGCGACCCTGAATTGGATAAGCGGTTACAGATAATGAATGAATTCTTGCTCCTGGGGTCCCCCTACAGTTGCAGAGTATTATTCACTTTTACAGCACTGTCCTGGAGTCAAGAGCTGCTGGGGTTTCCTACTCCCCTCCAATTTTTACATAGTGCAGTTTCTGCAGAGCTGAATCCAGAGTAGCAGCGATAGAAGCTCTATTCTCCCTGTTACAGCTCTGCTTAAATTTTAAGTAAAAGTACTACAAATCATTGCTTTAAAATGTTAGATTCCTTCTACCCGAGGTGTCCGGTTACCTCTCGTGTGGACGGTGTTTTCGTTATTTGGACGCCTCCCACGAGGTCGTGCGTGAGCTGTCATGATGTGGTCAGCTGGGCTCGCCAGGCACATATTGAACTTCATCAAACAGCTCATAAATCCAGCAGCAGAGAGAAAGAAAAGCAGCCGCGATATACGACCTTCTGATGGACAAACACACGCAACAGGAGAGGAAGGGAATGATGGAGGGAATAATGGAGGGATAGAACAGAGCCCTCACTCGCTCCGTGTAGGGACTGGACCCTTAAAGTGACCATGTCCTGCATTTTCTCACTCACTCACTCAGTCACACACATACACACACACTCAGTCACTCACACACACATACTCACTCACTCAGTCACTCACACACACACACACACACTCAGTCAGTCACACACACACACACACACACACACACACACACTCACTCAGCCACTTACACACACTCACTCAGTCACTCACACTCACTCAGTCACTCACACACACTCACTTAGTCAGTCATTCACACACACACTCACTCACTCAGTCACTCACACACACACTCAGTCACTCAGTCACTCACACATACTCACTCAGTCACTCACACACACTCACTCACTCACACACACACACACACTCACTCACTCAGTCACTCACACACACACTCACTCAGTCATACATACTCACTCAGTCACTCACACACACTCACTCACTCACACACACACACACACACTCACTCACTCAGTCACTCACACACACACACTCACTCAGTCACTCACTCACACCTGTGGACATTTTCTCACACTCACTCAGTCACTCCACATATGCAGATATTTTCTGCAATAGCTTTAATATGTAAATGAGCTCTGCTCTGATTGGCTAAACTATATTGTGTGGGTTCAGCACACATGGGCAAGGCCTAACTGTTGTAGACTGTTGTTGTAGAAGTTTTGTGACATCACAGAAGTGGAATGTTTTGCAGCCAGTGTGTGAGCGAGAGGGCGGCACGGTGGCGCAGCAGGTAGTGTCGCAGTCACACAGCTCCAGGGGCCTGGAGGTTGTGGGTTCGATTCCCGCTCCGTGTGACTGTCTGTGAGGAGTTGGTGTGTTCTCCCCGTGTCCGTGTGGGTTTCCTCCGGGTGCTCCGGTTTCCTCCCACAGTCCAAAAACACACGTTGCAGGTGGATTGGCGACTCAAAAGTGTCCCCCGTGACCCTAAATTGGATAAGCGGTTACAGATAATGGATGGATGTGTGAGCGAGAGAGGGCCACGCTCACAGGGTTCTCCAGGCTTCTCGGGGCCCATGGTGGAACATGGAGACAATTCTAGCAGCATGTTTTCACTCAAAATAAAATAACACCACATTCAGCCTCCAAATTACACATTTCTAAATTACACATCCCCACTTCCACTTTCCGCTGTGGGACGGCCAGGGGATATCTTTCCCACCGAAGGCTCCAGCTCTTGTTTGATTAGTTAATTAATTATTAATTATTAATTCCCCAGGTGCCATCATTAATCTGAAATTACAGAAGAAAAACAAAACAAAAAAAAAAACACAGCTCATGTTCCCCACCCAGAGAGCAGTGGTCAAACTGATCCTGAAGAGGTCTCGCTCATACAGGCCTCGCTCCTGTCCTCCCCAGTCTTGATCCTGTCCTCCTCGTCCTCCCGAGTCTCACTCCTGTCCTCCCCATCCTCCAGAGACTCGATCCTGTCCTCCCCAGTCTCACTCCTGTCCTCCCCAGTCTCACTCTTGTCCTCCCCATCCTCCAGAGACACGCTCCTGTCCTCCCCAGTCTCGATCCTGTCCTCCTCGTCCTCCTGAGTCTCACTCCTGTCCTCCCCGTCCTCCAGAGACTAGCTCCTGTCCTCCCCAGTCTCGATCCTGTCCTCCTCGTCCTCCCGAGTCTCACTCCTGTCCTCGCCGTCCTCCAGAGACTCGCTCCTGTCCTCCCCAGTCTCGATCCTGTCCTCCTCGTCCTCCCGAGTCTCACTCCTGTCCTCCCCGTCCTCCAGAGACTCAATCCTGTCCTGCCCAGTCTCACTCCTGTCCTCCCCGTCCTCCAGAGACACGCTCCTGTCCTCCCCAGTCTCGATCCTGTCCTCCTCGTCCTCCCGAGTCTCACTCCTGTTCTTCCCATCCTCCAGAGACACGCTCCTGTCCTCCCCATCTTCCAGAGACTCGCTCCTGTCCTCCCCGTCCTCCAGAGACTCGCTCCTGTCCTCCCCAGTCTCGATCCTGTCCTCCTCGTCCTCCCGAGTCTCACTCCTGTCCTCCCCGTCCTCCAGAGACTCAATCCTGTCCTCCCCAGTCTCACTCCTGTCCTCCCCGTCCTCCAGAGACACGCTCCTGTCCTCCCCAGTCTCGATCCTGTCCTCCTCGTCCTCCCGAGTCTCACTCCTGTTCTTCCCATCCTCCAGAGACACGCTCCTGTCCTCCCCATCTTCCAGAGACTCGCTCCTGTCCTCCCCGTCCTCCAGAGACTCGCTCCTGTCCTCCCCAGTCTCGATCCTGTCCTCCTAGCCCTCCCGAGTCTCACTCCTGTCCACCCCGTCCTCCAGAGACTCGCTCCTGTCCTCCCCAGTCTCGATCCTGTCCTCCTCATCCTCCCGAGTCTCACTCCTGTCCTCCCCGTCCTCCAGAGACTCGATCCTGTCCTCCCCAGTCTTGATCCTGTCCTCCCCAGTCTCACTCTTGTCCTCCCCATCCTCCAGAGACACGCTCCTGTCCTCCCCAGTCTCGATCCTGTCCTCCTCGTCCTCCTGAGTCTCACTCCTGTCCTCCCCGTCCTCCAGAGACTAGCTCCTGTCCTCCCCAGTCTCGATCCTGTCCTCCTCGTCCTCCCGAGTCTCACTCCTGTCCTCCCCGTCCTCCAGAGACTCGCTCCTGTCCTCCCCAGTCTCGATCCTGTCCTCCTCGTCCTCCCGAGTCTCACTCCTGTCCTCCCCGTCCTCCAGAGACTCAATCCTGTCCTCCCCAGTCTCACTCCTGTCCTCCCCGTCCTCCAGAGACACGCTCCTGTCCTCCCCAGTCTCGATCCTGTCCTCCTCGTCCTCCCGAGTCTCACTCCTGTTCTTCCCATCCTCCAGAGACACGCTCCTGTCCTCCCCATCTTCCAGAGACTCGCTCCTGTCCTCCCCGTCCTCCAGAGACTCGCTCCTGTCCTCCCCAGTCTCGATCCTGTCCTCCTCGTCCTCCCGAGTCTCACTCCTGTCCTCCCCGTCCTCCAGAGACTCAATCCTGTCCTCCCCAGTCTCACTCCTGTCCTCCCCGTCCTCCAGAGACACGCTCCTGTCCTCCCCAGTCTCGATCCTGTCCTCCTCGTCCTCCCGAGTCTCACTCCTGTTCTTCCCATCCTCCAGAGACACGCTCCTGTCCTCCCCATCTTCCAGAGACTCGCTCCTGTCCTCCCCGTCCTCCAGAGACTCGCTCCTGTCCTCCCCAGTCTCGATCCTGTCCTCCTAGCCCTCCCGAGTCTCACTCCTGTCCACCCCGTCCTCCAGAGACTCGCTCCTGTCCTCCCCAGTCTTGATCCTGTCCTCCTCATCCTCCCGAGTCTCACTCCTGTCCTCCCCGTCCTCCAGAGACTCGATCCTGTCCTCCCCAGTCTTGATCCTGTCCTCCCAGTCTCGATCCTGTCCTCCTCGTCCTCCCGAGTATCACTCCTGTCCTCCCCGTCCTCCAGAGACTCAATCCTGTCCTGCCCAGTCTCACTCCTGTCCTCCCCGTCCTCCAGAGACACGCTCCTGTCCTCCCCAGTCTCGATCCTGTCCTCCTCGTCCTCCCGAGTCTCACTCCTGTTCTTCCCATCCTCCAGAGACACGCTCCTGTCCTCCCCATCTTCCAGAGACTCGCTCCTGTCCTCCCCGTCCTCCAGAGACTCGCTCCTGTCCTCCCCAGTCTCGATCCTGTCCTCCTCGTCCTCCCGAGTCTCACTCCTGTCCTCCCCGTCCTCCAGAGACTCAATCCTGTCCTCCCCAGTCTCACTCCTGTCCTCCCCGTCCTCCAGAGACACGCTCCTGTCCTCCCCAGTCTCACTCCTGTCCTCCTCGTCCTCCCGAGTCTCACTCCTGTTCTTCCCATCCTCCAGAGACACGCTCCTGTCCTCCCCATCTTCCAGAGACTCGCTCCTGTCCTCCCCGTCCTCCAGAGACTCGCTCCTGTCCTCCCCAGTCTCGATCCTGTCCTCCTAGCCCTCCCGAGTCTCACTCCTGTCCACCCCGTCCTCCAGAGACTCGCTCCTGTCCTCCCCAGTCTCGATCCTGTCCTCCTCATCCTCCCGAGTCTCACTCCTGTCCTCCCCGTCCTCCAGAGACTCGATCCTGTCCTCCCCAGTCTTGATCCTGTCCTCCCCAGTCTCACTCTTGTCCTCCCCATCCTCCAGAGACACGCTCCTGTCCTCCCCAGTCTCGATCCTGTCCTCCTCGTCCTCCTGAGTCTCACTCCTGTCCTCCCCGTCCTCCAGAGACTAGCTCCTGTCCTCCCCAGTCTCGATCCTGTCCTCCTCGTCCTCCCGAGTCTCACTCCTGTCCTCCCCGTCCTCCAGAGACTCGCTCCTGTCCTCCCCAGTCTCGATCCTGTCCTCCTCATCCTCCCGAGTCTCACTCCTGTCCTCCCCGTCCTCCAGAGACTCAATCCTGTCCTCCCCAGTCTCACTCCTGTCCTCCCCGTCCTCCAGAGACACGCTCCTGTCCTCCCCAGTCTCGATCCTGTCCTCCTCGTCCTCCCGAGTCTCACTCCTGTTCTTCCCATCCTCCAGAGACACGCTCCTGTCCTCCCCATCTTCCAGAGACTCGCTCCTGTCCTCCCCGTCCTCCAGAGACTCGCTCCTGTCCTCCCCAGTCTCGATCCTGTCCTCCTCGTCCTCCCGAGTCTCACTCCTGTCCTCCCCGTCCTCCAGAGACTCAATCCTGTCCTCCCCAGTCTCACTCCTGTCCTCCCCGTCCTCCAGAGACACGCTCCTGTCCTCCCCAGTCTCGATCCTGTCCTCCTCGTCCTCCCGAGTCTCACTCCTGTTCTTCCCATCCTCCAGAGACACGCTCCTGTCCTCCCCATCTTCCAGAGACTCGCTCCTGTCCTCCCCGTCCTCCAGAGACTCGCTCCTGTCCTCCCCAGTCTCGATCCTGTCCTCCTAGCCCTCCCGAGTCTCACTCCTGTCCACCCCGTCCTCCAGAGACTCGCTCCTGTCCTCCCCAGTCTTGATCCTGTCCTCCTCATCCTCCCGAGTCTCACTCCTGTCCTCCCCGTCCTCCAGAGACTCGATCCTGTCCTCCCCAGTCTTGATCCTGTCCTCCCAGTCTCGATCCTGTCCTCCTCGTCCTCCCGAGTATCACTCCTGTCCTCCCCGTCCTCCAGAGACTCGATCCTGTCCTCCCCTGTCTCACTCCTGTCCTGCCTGTCCTCCCCAGTCTCACTCCTGTCCTCCCCGTCCTCCAGAGACACGCTCCTGTCCTCCCCAGTCTCGATCCTGTCCTCCTAGCCCTCCCGAGTCTCACTCCTGTCCACCCCGTCCTCCAGAGACTCGCTCCTGTCCTCCCCAGTCTTGATCCTGTCCTCCTCGTCCTCCCGAGTCTCACTCCTGTCCTCCCTGTCCTCCAGAGACTCGATCCTGTCCTCCCCAGTCTCACTCCTGTCCTCCCCAGTCTCACTCTTGTCCTCCCCATCCTCCAGAGACACGCTCCTGTCCTCCCCAGTCTCGATCCTGTCCTCCTCGTCCTCCTGAGTCTCACTCCTGTCCTCCCCGTCCTCCAGAGACTAGCTCCTGTCCTCCCCAGTCTCGATCCTGTCCTCCTCGTCCTCCCGAGTCTCACTCCTGTACTCCCCATCCTCCAGAGACTCGCTCCTGTCCTCCCCAGTCTCGATCCTGTTCTCCTCGTCCTCCCGAGTCTCACTCCTGTCCTCCCCGTCCTCCAGAGACTCAATCCTGTCCTGCCCAGTCTCACTCCTGTCCTCCCCGTCCTCCAGAGACACGCTCCTGTCCTCCCCAGTCTCGATTCTGTCCTCCTCGTCCTCCCGAGTCTCACTCCTGTTCTTTCCATCCTCCAGAGACACGCTCCTGTCCTCCCCAGTCTCACTCTTGTCCTCCCCATCCTCCAGAGACACGCTCCTGTCCTCCCGAGTCTCACTCCTGTCCTCCCCGTCCTCCAGAGACACGCTCCTGTCCTCCCCAGTCTCGATCCTGTCCTCCTCGTCCTCCCGAGTCTCACTCCTGTTCTTCCCATCCTCCAGAGACACGCTCCTGTCCTCCCCATCTTCCAGAGACTCGCTCCTGTCCTCCCCGTCCTCCAGAGACTCGCTCCTGTCCTCCCCAGTCTCGATCCTGTCCTCCTCGTCCTCCCGAGTCTCACTCCTGTCCTCCCCGTCCTCCAGAGACTCGCTCCTGTCCTCCCCAGTCTCGATCCTGTCCTCCTCGTCCTCCCAAGTCTCACTCCTGTCCTCCCCGTCCTCCAGAGACTCGCTCCTGTCCTCCCCAGTCTCGATCCTGTCCTCCTCATCCTCCCGAGTCTCACTCCTGTCCTCCCCGTCCTCCAGAGACTCGATCCTGTCCTCCCCAGTCTTGATCCTGTCCTCCCAGTCTCGATCCTGTCCTCCTCGTCCTCCCGAGTATCACTCCTGTCCTCCCCGTCCTCCAGAGACTCGATCCTGTCCTCCCCAGTCTCACTCCTGTCCTGCCTGTCCTCCCCAGTCTCACTCCTGTCCTCCCTGTCCTCCAGAGACACGCTCCTGTCCTCCCCAGTCTCGATCCTGTCCTCCTAGCCCTCCCGAGTCTCACTCCTGTCTACCCCGTCCTCCAGAGACTCGCTCCTGTCCTCCCCAGTCTCGATCCTGTCCTCCTCATCCTCCCGAGTCTCACTCCTGTCCTCCCCGTCCTCCAGAGACTCGATCCTGTCCTCCCCAGTCTTGATCCTGTCCTCCCAGTCTCGATCCTGTCCTCCTCGTCCTCCCGAGTATCACTCCTGTCCTCCCCGTCCTCCAGAGACTCGATCCTGTCCTCCCCTGTCTCACTCCTGTCCTCCCTGTCCTCCCCAGACTCGCTCCTGTCCTCCCCATCCTCCTGAGACTCGCTCCTGTCCTCCCCAGACTCAATCCTGTCCCCCTCGTCCTCCTGAGACTCAGTTTCTGCAATGACAAGCAAATAGAGGCTCTATTCTCCTGCTTTGCACCCTGTGGTTCCGCAGAGACCCCACGCCCCTGATACTGTTACAGAAGATAGATGAATGAATGACCGAATGAATGAATGAATGAATGAATGAATGAATGAATGCATGGATGGGTGAATGGATGAATGAATGAAAAATGCAGGAGCAGCTTGTTATATGTCCTTCTTCACCATTAAGTGAATTCCCCAATCATGGGTCTTAATGGGATTGAATTAAGCTGGATTCATTTAAATCAAATAAATACACTGAATGAACAAAGGCACATTTTGGTTCCATGTGGAATCCATGAATTCCTACATTGAGTTCTACATCAGCTCAGTGCTCAGGAACCTCGGGGTGAGTGGGGGGAGGTAGGAGTGTCGGGGGCTTGGGGGTCTTGCCCAGCTTCATCCTGGAGCTAAAAACAGATCAGGTTTGCATTAAATCCATCAGATTTACTCCTTACTTTCAAAGGAATGAAATCTGTGGAAACCCGACCTGAGATTAGCATTTGGTTGCAGTCTTTGTGAGCTCCTGCCTCCTGCGTGCAGACCACCAGAGCTGAGGCAGGGACCCTCCATCTCCTTCTGCCATCTCCTTACTCTGTGGCAATGAATGATGAGCGAACGCACCGGCTCCAAAACAGCTGTAATTACCACAGCCCACTTAGTGCTCATTGCAATTACAGGAGTCGCGCAATTACCGCCGCAGTTTCCAGGCTGCAAGAGCGATGGAGGAGCAGCTGTGGATGAGGGTCTGTTTTAACCCACCAGCATGGGGGGTGGCCTCCAGCGAGAGTCAGCCAGAGCATTTTTACAACATTTTAAAGGTGCAATCAGTGATTTTCACCACAAGAACTTAGCACAACAATATTTACAGAAGTTATTGATTTGTTATACAATTATTCTATACAGTACAACACTCCATACATAGTTAAACTCCATACAGCGGGTCCCCCACATAGGGACGGCCATGTTTAAAGAGCTGTTTCATAACATGAAAATAGTCACTGGAGAAAATAACTGATTGCACCTTTAAATTAATATTAAGTTTATGTATTGTCATTGCACTGAGATTAAAGAACGGGGAAGCAAATCTGATGCTGCATTACACATGACAGCTATTACTTATAAAAATAAACATTGAAATATAAAGTGTAAAACTATCTATTTAGTTTTAGTTTACTTTTATAACTAAATATAAAAGTAAAATATTTACATATTAATACTTTGAAGTTTTTATAAATATATAAATAATACATTATAAAATGAATGACAGGTGTAATAATGCAAAGATATAAATATATTGCACATTAAACAAATTGAAAAAAAAAAAAAACATTAAAGGTGCAATCCATGATTTTCCAGTGATGACACTACCACTTTAAAGCAACACTAATTAAGAGTGTATTTTTCTTCCTGAGTGCCCCGTACTGTTTATTGTAAATAAACAGTCCTGAAATCAAGGAGGGTGAGGGAGGGTTACATAGTGCAGTTTCTGCAGTGACAAGCAAATAGAGGCTCTATTCTCCATTTTCCAGCTCAGTGGAGCTGAGGTAAAAATATTGGCTAGTGTTGCTTTAACAGCTGTCCCTGAAACCTGCATTAAACCCATGGAGGATAAACATTTTCATTTAGGCAGTAAATAGGAATTTGATTCTTCTACCTCATCTGAGCCGGATGTTGGTGCCAATATGTGGTGATGTGTGAACTGTTTTATTTAACACTGAAATTTAATTATAGCCATATTTTAAGCCTCCGTCTGCTTTTGAAACTACACCCACGCATTCGTCGCTATGAGCAACTTCCACAAGACTCTAGCCTGTAATGCCGGGCCCTAGGCACATATCCTCACGAGCTTCTTCTAGGCCTCAGCGCTAAGCCTGCTGGCTGAGCCAGGCGCTAGCTCGCTGTTTGAATAAAGCCGAGGGTAAATATTGTCTGAGACCAAGTCAACACTTGTGTCATACATTTTCAATTTGGGCTTCAATTAGGTCCATTTATTTTTTCCCCTAGCTGAGGAGGAAAGAAAAACAGGGCTGTGGTGAAGGCTGGAGAGATTTGGCCAGCTTAGCCAAGGTGCCAGAGCTACTCAATCAACTCGGTTAGCCTTTAACTCCGCCGAAAACCGCCTGGATGACTCTGTCCACCATCGCTGTGTCGGTGCGGCCCACTGCACGGTGAGAAGGGTGTGATGATGGTGGATACTCAGTGACTTTTACAGCACATCAGCATTAGCCATGTTCACTGAGGCATTGTGGGCTGTAGATATGCTGTAGAGGCTTGGCCAGCAGCAATTTTAAATGAATGAATGAATGAATGAATGAATGAAGGAAAAAATAATGCAGTTCCCTAACCCCGCCACTAGAGGGGTTAAAACAGCAATATCCTGTTTTGAATGGTGGAATTTTGTAAAGTCCTTAAAACAACGACTTATCAACTTCTGTGAGTCTTTATCTCTCTCTCTCTCTCTATTTCCCCCTCCCTCTCTCTCTCTTTATCCCCACTCTCTCTCTCTCCCTCTCTGCGCATGCATGGATTATCCACGGTAGTTCTTGATTTTCTATTTTCTATTCTTTTATTTTATTTTTCTTAATGAGAGCATAGTGAGGTTGTTGGTACCGAACTGTTTTTGGCCAGTGGTGAGGGGTTTGAAGCTGGCGTCATGGCCTCTGAGGCCTTCGTGGAGATACTGTCTCTCCACCATGGCGTCAGTTGTGTCTCGGAGAGTGGGGCGACTGTGGAGGAAGTTTTGTTAGCAGTTGGAGAGCAGGTAGGATGTGAGAATATTTACTCGGCTTCTCGCATGAACCGAGCTGTGATGGTGTTTTTGGAGAAGGAGAGGTGTGTGAGCAGCCTGATCGAGTCGGGGATCCAGGTGAGGGGAGTGCTGGTGCAGGTCAGCCCTCTGTATGCACCTGTGACCCGCGTTGTTGTATCAAACGAGATGTTGTATCCGCGAGAGTGAACGCTGGCGCGTGTAGCTGCCGCTGCTCTCCGGTTATTCATTTATTTATTTATTTTCCTGCTGTCTCCTATCTCTACTTTTTAGCCATGTGGATTAATGTCTTGTCTGTAAGGTTTGTCTTCGCTTGGGCTGTATTGTCCACAGTAATTCATCCATCTGCAACCTTACACCAGTATTCAGCTGCTGAACTTCTCAAGGTTCCACCTGCCCCTTGTGCCGCCAGTACTTCACATCCACCCAGACATCGCCCGGCCTCCTCGACGCAGATACATCCACCGCGGATCCCGACGGAACTTCCACATTGACGACTCCTTGGCCATAAGTACCATCTGGTCTAAATCTCGTCGCCCTTGGAGAAACCCTGACAGGAAAGTGGACCGTGCTGTCAGGATAGCTAGGTCGGCTAACACCATTGAATCCACAGACCATTGTGAAGCTAACGTCGGGCTTCTCAACACTCGGTCCCTCACGGGTAAAAGCCTTCTCCTCCGGGACATCCTCCTCGACCGTAAGTTCGACATTCTCTGTCTTACTGAGACGTGGCAACAACCAGGGGACTTTTCCCAGCTGAATGAGCTAACGCCGGCTGGGTTTGTTTACATCTCTCAGCCGCGTGTTACTGGTCGAGGAGGAGGTATCGCGATACTTTACCGTGAGCAGTTGAAAGCCACCACACTCATTTTACCTGTTTACATCACATTTGAAGTAGTAGCCATACAGCTGCATGGTCCAAAACCAACTGTTCTGGCTACTATCTATCGTCCTCCCAAGCCTAATAAGGATTTCATAAATGACTTTTCAGCATTTCTCACTTTCCTCTGTTCACATTTTTCCAATATTATTCTGCTTGGTGATTTCAACATATATATGGACAATGTAAACCACACCACCACTAAGGATTTTACATCTTGCCTGGACAGTTTCGGATTACAACAGCATGTCAACTTCCCAACTCACTCTAAAGGACATACCTTGGACCTGGTCTGCTGTTCTGGTGTAACTCCACACAACTGTACTGCCAATGAACTCCCTGTCTCTGATCATTCTGTTATTTCTTTCAAAATCAATATGGCTTTATCTAAAAATAGACCACCACGTACCATTACATATCGTAATATCAAAAATGTTAATCTAACCTCACTTTTATCAGGTATTGACAGTCTTCCAAATCCGAGTAATTCAGCCACTACTGATGATTTGGTTCAACTCTATAACACTGGACTTCACTCTCTACTGGACTCACTCACTCCTTTAAAAACCCGGACTGTTTTTTCATCCATTCCGCTCCTTGGTTCACAACTTACCTACGTCAGCTCAAAGCTACTGGACGCCAGCTGGAGCGCCTCTTCAAGAAAACTGGACTCACAATCCATAAGGATCTGTATCATAACCATCTCCTTCTATACAAAGACAACCTTCGCACAGCAAAATCCCAGTACTTCCCCCAACTAATTAGAGCTGGTGATGGAAACACACGGGCCCTGTTTTCTTTGGTCACCTCCACTCTCCGCCCACCAGACTCTTTACCTTCTCATTTCTACTCTGCCGACCATTGCAACTTACTAATGTCATTCTTCAATACCAAAATAGATCTGATACACCAACAATTGCTTCCTGACACTCTCTGTACATTATTTTCTCCAGTTCCAGCCCCTTATATTCACCCATTTACTACATTTCAACTTCCAACTATCTCCAATATCTCTGATCTCATCCATAAATCTAAACCTTCCACTTCTCAACTTGACCCTCTCCCAACACCCCTGGTTAAAACATGTTTATCTTCACTATTGCCTCTGATAACTGCCATTATTCACTCCTCCCTCACTTCTGGATCTGTCCCTTCCTCTTTAAAGTCTGCTTCAGTCACCCCTATTCTTAAGAAACCCGGTCTAGATCCTAACAACTTCAATAACCTTCGTCCCATCTCTAACCTACCTTTTCTTTCAAAAATCCTAGAGAAGACAGTTGCCTCTCAGATTCATTCCCATCTCTCTAATAACCACCTCTATGAACTGTTTTAATCTGGGTTTCGTCCTCATCACAGTACAGAAACAGCTCTCCTCAAAATAACAAATGACCTTCTGACTGCAGCAGACTCGGGTGTTTTATCTATACTCATTATTCTTGACCTGAGTGCAGCATTTGACACCATCTCCCATTCTATCCTCCTCCATAGACTATCAGCCATCGGTTTTTCCAACACACCACTGGACTGGTTCACCTCATATCTTTCTGACCGCACTCAGTTTATTCAGTTAAAGACATTCACATCCCAGCCATCTCCTCTCACTTCCGGTGTTTCTCAAGGCTCTGTCCTTGGTCCAATTCTCTTCATAATCTATCTTCTCCCCCTTGGTCATATCTTCCGTAAACACAACATCCAGTTTCATTGCTATGCTGACGACACCCAGCTCTACCTTTCTAGCAAACCCACTTCCTCTCTCCCTCCCACCTCCCTATGCAAATGCTTAGAGGAAGTCAAGTCTTGGTTCTCCTCCAATTTTCTCAAACTCAACAGTGATAAAACAGAGGTTCTCCTCATCGGTTCAAAATCCACTCTTGCAAAATTAAACAGTTTCTCCATCCCCACTGACAATACTTTTGTTTCCCCCTCCCCTCAGGTAAGGAGTCTGGGTGTCGTCCTTGATAGCACTCTGTCTTTCCAAACCCATATAAATAACATCACTCGCTCTGTATACTTTCATCTTCGTCATATCAACCGCCTCCGTCCTTCCCTCACTCCTGACAATACTGCCATCCTGGTCCACTCCCTGGTCACATCCCGTCTGGACTATTGCAATTCTCTTTTATCTGGTCTCCCCTTCAAGACCCTTCATAAGTTGCAATTGGTTCAGAATGCTGCAGCCCGTATTATCTCTAGAACTCCATCCATTGATCACATCATCCCTGTTCTTCAACAGCTCCACTGGCTCCCTGTTAAATCTCGCATTGACTTCAAACTCATATTGCTTACTTTTAAGGCCATCCATCACCTTCCCCCACCATACCTCACAGAGCTCCTCCACATAAACAGACCCTGCCGGACTCTTAGATCCTCCTCATCCATCTGTCTCACTGTCCCTCCAGCCCGTCTGACCACCATGGGGTCTAGAGCTTTTAGCCGCACCGCCCCCCGTCTTTGGAATTCCCTCCCACCGGACATTCATAATATTGACTGCCTGGACATTTTTAAATCATGCCTCAAGATCCACCTGTTCAGGACAGCATACAGTCTTTAGCCTAGTCCTTTGATTTTTGATTTTATGTATCTCTTTAATTAGCCAGTTTAGCTAACTAGCTTTGTTTATATACCTGTTGTTTTGCTTTGATTTTATTATGTACGGTGACCTTGAGAGTCTTGAAAGGCGCCAAAAATAAAATGTATTATTATTATTATTATTAAACGTGCCGTTTATTGCGAATGAGGCGATTATGAAAGAACTGGCTCAGTTTGGTAAATTCGCCAGTGCCATGAGAATGATTCCTCTCGGATGTAAAACTGCAGCTGTTAAACATATCCTGTCTTTTCGGAGACAGGTCTTCATGTTTTTAAACTGTGATCAGACTATGGATGTGAGTTTTAGGGTTAAACACGGGGAGGAATTGTACAGTGTTCGCGAGTATGGAAGAACTCTGTGAGCTGTTTTGAGTGTGGAGACATCGGCCATAAACAGTTCGGCTGCCCACACTGAAAAGAGCAGCAGGGGGGTGATGGGCCTAAACAGAGTAATTTAATGGAGGGGCAGCAGGTAGGGGACAAAGGTGGGGAGGTAGCTGAGGAGGTAGCTGAGGACTCAGGGCCTGAGAGCAGGCCTGAACCCATCAGCTCTGCAGGTGGGGAAGGGGTAGATGGTGATGGGACCGATGTCTCAATGAATGTTACCCTTAACAGTAGTGATGATAATGTTAATGTTAGTACTGCATCTGTGGACACACCCAGTGACCTCACTGACTCAGTCAGGCCTAGTGTTAGCTCCCACCGAAAGGCCCAGTGTAAAACTGATAAACCCATGGAGGAGGGTGGAAGTTCAGTTCTGAAACAGGATGATGTGATTGTAGGCTGTGTGCGTGATGAGTGTCTCCGTGACTCGGGGGAAGCTGTGTTAGACTCCGAGGAGGAGAGTGTTTTATTATATTGTTCAGGGCTGTCTGAAGCACCTTCCATTTTGCCCTGTAGGCCGGGCTTTTCGGCTCAGGTCGGAATGTGTGTTTAAATATTTTCTTCTCAGACACTCAGAAGTTTATTAGATCAGTGCAGTACGCCACTAAGAATGAGGACTTTATGTCACTTTCCCCTAAGAGATGGTTCAGACTGAGAAAGTGGTTAACGATTGCACTGAAAAGTTTGATTATTTCTGATGAGTAGGTTTCCCTGGCACATCTGTATCTCTGGTGTCAATTGCTTTTGGCAATGTATTTTTCTCCACTGGCTGTGAAGAGTGTGTACAGTGCACGCAGCACGGTGGATTGTGGAGACTGTTCGTGTGGTTGGAGCACTGATGGACTCAGGAGGAGGGTGCTGTTCGGGTCAACAGCTCCTAAGAGAATGGAATCCTCATAGCGGCGAACCAGATATGGACTACAGCCGCCAGTAAGAGCACTGTCCAGGAAGTGGAGACAGGCCGGCGACGTCCATTGCCTCTCTACTGACTGCTCGCATTTGACTGTCCTCTTTGGATTTTTACACAGACTTTGCCAGAGACTTGTGTCAGAGGAATCTGCACTGGACTCACGTCTGATGGAGAAACAGAGTGGGGACTCGGGCTCTTTGAACAGGATAAGAAACTGAAGTGTTTGAATTTGAAGGACATTATATATTTCTGTTCAGTAACATGTGGTGTTCTGATCAGCTATTGTGATGGTTTGGTGATGGAGTGTGTGTGTGTGTGTTGTGTTTTCTTATGTGGACTGAGGGTTTGTTAGATTAATGTGTATTTTTGTTTTTTGTTAAATAAAGTGAAATGAAAGTCAAGTATCTCTCTCTCTCTCTCTCTCTCTCTCTCTCTCTCTCTCTCTCTCTTCTCCCCACCTCTCTCTCTCAAATCCTCAGTCCATTCCTACAGCACCCACCCAAAGGAAATAAATATCAAAAAGATCTCCTTAACGTCTCAGTAGTTTCTCTGAGACAGCAATGAGGTCAGATGGAAAAATAAATGTGACTCAAAAGTCATCCCGCAGTCTAGCATTCATTTAGTCTGACTAAATGTCAGGACTCCAGTCATCCCGCACATCTCCTCTGGAGTTTGAGTGGAGATCTCAGTAAAGTCAGATGAACTGAACACTGCTCTAGCTCCTTTATCTCTTACTTGTTTCTCATATTGCTATTTGTTTCATTCCTTTTCTCCCAAGGAATTTTAGGAGAATCACCAACATGTCTCCTGAGTCATTACAGAGCAACCTATGAGCAGAAAAGCAAGCTGAGAATTATGACTGGAAATGGGTCACGAATGGCTCTCATGGACCCAGCGCAGAGCCAAGACCCTCATGGATACATTGCGGCCCCTCGGGTCAGCGCCGTCGTCTCCTGCCGGGCCTGATGTACGCGTAAGCGATCACGACACTCCATTTATACATTGCAGACTATCAAGTCAAACCTCGGGGCCGTGCCAGTCACAACATGGGCCTGGGATGGATTCGTTCTACTCGGCACCGGAGCAAATGGTGATTTACGATAGAGTTGGTGCAAGTGCCAGCCTCAGTTTCAGAGCTGCTGCTGCCCTAAGGGTCTTCCATATGAGAGAGAGAGAAAGAGAGAAGCAGAGAGAGAGAGATAGACAGAGACAGGGAGAGAGAGGCAGAGACAAAGAGAGAGAGAGAGAGAGAGAGAGAGAGAGAGAGAGAGAGAGACAGAGAGAGAGAGAGAGAGAGGCAGAGACAGAGAGAGAGACAGAGACACACAGAAAGAAAGGCAGAGACAGAGCGGCAGAGAGAGGCAGAGAGAGAGAGAGAGAGAGAGAGAGAGAGAGAGAGAGAGAGAGAGAGAGCAGAGAGAGAGAGAGACACAGAGAGAGAGAGAGAGAGAGAGAGAGAGAGAGAGAGAGAGAGAGAGAAGTCCACCAGCGTCCTGTGTCCACTGACAGAGTAAAGGATGACAGGTTTAAAAACTCCAGCAGCACTGCTGTGTCTGATCCACTCGCACCAGCACAACACACACTAACACATCACTGCAGTGTAACTGCAGCACTGAGAATGATCCACCATCACATCACAGCTGCTCTGTGGGGGTCCTGAGTGCTGAGGAACAGGAGGGGAATGGGACTAACAAGTATGCAGAGCAACAGATGAAACAGCAATATAAGCTGAAAAAAACACACACACATACGGCACCTTTAAACCCCCCTCCACTTTGCCTCTTCACCACACACCGAGCCGCACTCTTCTTCGTTTCATCTAATTCGCTGTGATAAGCCCCATTTGATTGTCATTGGCCTAATGAGGATAATGAATTGGCCCTTCTGGGCTATTGTAGTAAGCCAAGCCCCAACCCGCGCGAAAGAAAACACACTGTCCAGGGCTGTGAAAATAAACAGAGTTCCAGTGTGAGATTATTGCACTCAAACGAATGTTTAAACCATGCTCTGCTTAGCGTGTGTCTGTAAAAACAACACAGACCCCAGTCCTTCCCCATTCCACAGCGTCCAGCCTCGCAGCGCCACAGCACGTGGTGGAACCGGCTCAGACCCTGTGCTCCACAACATTTCAGAGCCATATTTACGAGGAATTCAGGGAATCTCATACATCCCTGTATCCCCTCTTCATTCATTTCAGGAGGCATCTCAGAGGGCATATTGTCTTTAAACCTTCAAAAAAGAATTCAGATTTTCCAGGGACTGAATTAAAAGACACAGTATAAGTTATAGATAATATGCGATGATTAACAACTGCGCAAGACCCTGGTGTTAAAGGTGATGTTCAGAATATTAATAATGATAAAAAAAAATAAAATAAAAAAAAAATTTTTTATAACACTCTTATAAAATTCACTGAATGTTTCCTCACCATTTGCTGCTCTTCTGTGTTTCTGCTGGAAAAAGCAGCGCCTATACGCAGTCCTGGCTCAGGTCTCTCTCTCTCTGGAGGCATTTGGACCGTGGAGAGACTCTGAAAGTTGAAAAGCACAAACCGAGATGAGGATGTTGCTCTGTTCCTGCTCCATAGGGGTGTAACACTGACTTATTTTTGCTGTTACAGTTACATTACTTAAGGTGGAACTGACTCTAAATTCAGAAGAGCGCTAACTGCATGAAAGTAAACAGAGCGTAAGTGCTACAAAACTAAACAGCTCGAGTTACACGAGTTTCTGTTTAACATTGAATAATTTGTTTTTAATTTAACAGTGAATAAACACCTACAGACCATTTACACTTCAGACACCAACAAGATACAGTCGCTTCTTACTCACACACACTGCTCCACATTAAAAGATAGTCGCTTCTTACTCACACACACTGCTCCACATTAAAAGATAGTCGCTTCTTACTCACACACACTGCTCCACATTAAAAGATAGTCGCTTCTTACTCACACACACCGCTCCACATTAAAAGATAGTCGCTTCTTACTCACACACGCAGCTCCACCTTAAAAGATACAATCGCTTCTTCCTCACACAGACCGTAAAAGATGAGAAGAGGGTAGCTCAACCCTATCTTCAGACCTGCACACATCCACCACTTCATTTAATTCAACAAAAAAGAACCTAAAAATGAAGCAGTGTGAAAAGTGAAGAGTTTATTGGGCACTGCATTTGTTTTGAGCTCCATCAGGAAAAAGCTGCAGAAGACTGTGATGGGTTTGTTCTGGTCTTAGGGATAATACTGTGTCCATAAGTCCGTGTGAGTGTGGGTTTAGACCATTTACAGATGGAGTCAGTGTTAGAGTCGGAAACAGAGTGCATTAACACTATATTTTTGGGTTATTTTTGGTTGAATACATAAAAGATTTGTGATTTTTAATATGACACAAAGTCACCATAAAAAAACAAAAGAGAAGGAGAATGTTTGAAATTTACATTAAATAAAAAGGTGACGTTTACACTACAGTATGTGAAGGAACCCTCTGTAGCTGTGTCTGAGTTTCCTTTGGTAAAATCCGGTCATTTTAATTACTGATTAATTCTAGTGAAGGAAGTATTTTTATAGAAATTATCCCCAGGCGCCAGAGGTGGGTCATCTGAAAGTGTCCAGTGCTATTTTAGGGATTTTTCACTGAGTCACCATTTAAAAACATAAAAAGATGCTCATTGTAATGAGTTTATATTTACCCTGTGGCCACTGGGAGAGCTGAATCTCTGGCCACTGTTGAGTGATTTAACTGACTTCACTGCTACATGGCCCATTAAACAGGATCAAAGGAGAACTAAAGGTTGGTGTGTGTGTGTGTGTGTGTGTGTGTGTTTAAGTAAAAAAGTGGAACATTAATGTGTGTTTTGTCCCATGAGATCATTGCCTTACAGCATCTTCCCCAAGAATTAAATGCTCTGTCACTGAGGACACGAGTCCAGGGGACTGAGTCTGTGGTAGAGCAAACAGACGAGTGGTACCACACTGTCCAGTCTTCCTCAGTTGAGAATTGCATTAACGCAGGAACCCTCAACAACAACAATAAGGAGCCAAGTGCAGGTTTATCTGAATGAAATCAAAGTCCAAATAAAGCAGGATTAAATCCAGGAAGTCAGTCCATAAATCCTCATAAATAGCACAAAAACACTGACCAACTCAGAAACCATAAACAGATCTAGGCTCATAAATGTAGGACATAAACCATACAAGACTTCATAAAGGCATTCATCCAAACACAGATCTTATATACACACAATAATGACCACTGAATAGAAACAGGTAAAGGTTCAAAGCCTAAAATTCTGGTGACAGTGACCTCTGTTGGCCATGAGGAGAACCAGCAGCAGCAGCAGCAGTGAAACATTTATTAGTGAAACAAATAAAATGTGAAAACATTTTCTATGAAGAACACAGATGAAAATATATAAAAATTTAAAGAGAATAAATTCCAAAACCACGCTGAGGTGTGTGCTACAATATTCAGAGAAGTGTGATGTTGGAGATCTGATCAAAATAAAGTTAATCTGGGGCTTCTAGTTCTAGTTTTTGGTTTAAATCCTGGTTACGCATCATCCACCAGAGGGCAGGAGTCCTATATTCTTTTTCAGACAATGTGGAAGAGGTTCGGTTCCCAGTAGAAATTTTAATTTGGAACTGTTTGGCACATTTCCACCAATATAAATTGGTTCCCAAACTTCATTCTCAGGTGGACCCAAAGGACAGTGGGTTCTTCAGCAGGAACCATGAGGGTGGGCGAGGTAAAGAAGCTCCAGAAAGAGCTCAGAGCCTCAAATAAAGTGTTATGGTGCAGTGGACCTGGACGGGTCATTTACAGAGTGTTATATCATCCTCAATGGGGTTCTGGGTAAAGGATAGAGAACCAGATGCGCCTGTGGAGTTTCTCCTTCTGAAACGTGGAAATGGAATATGGGAAAGAAATCATATGGGAATTTAAAACAGGAAAATTCTGTGCATGTGTCTCATATCTCACTCTGATCTGACTGCGCTGTAAACAGTGGATAAACCATAACTATGTCCTGACTCTATCCCTTTATCTCTGGCACTGGAGCTGTAAAATTAATTAAAATGGTCCCCTCTCCCCACATCAACTGCCCACAGTGCTGGCTTCTATTTGCTGTTGTGATAGATGTGGGCAGTGTGCACTGAGCTGTTCAGTGTTGTGTTAGCAATTGAAAAAGAAGCAGTGGTTTGGCTTCATGTGTCTCAGAGGAAGCCCACCCTCCCGAGACTGGGGACACTGTGTGTGGTGGGAGGGAAATTGACTGGCAGCGGGAATTGGAGACAAGTAATAATTCAGGAGAATATTGGGCCACAGCTCGGGACAAACTTATTTAAATAATTGAAATGAAATAAATCTTTACACTGTAGTCTGCAGCTGAGAATGATGCGATGGCTCCCTCCTGTCCCATTTCATCTGGAACAAGCATCAGAAACTCTTGTCAAACAGAACTTACTCATCACGGCCGTCTGCGTCTGTCAACAACTCTGACCATCCCAGAGCTTCTGGGGTCTGTGGCTTTGGAGTTTCATCGCTCACTAATGAGGGACGCAAAGCAAACAGCAAGCAAACTCACATCAGCTTTACATTTCAAACAGAAGTTACCTTTCAGCAGGGTCTTTAGGATCGCTCTCAGCCGCATTAGTCCTGACCTCAGTCGTTATTACAGCACGAAGGAGCTGAAGAACTGGCCCCAGATCAGTGTGAAAGATGTCGTTTCATCCAACACCCACACGGCCGGCGGTGAGCGAATGCATGTTGCATAAACGCCAGCGGGAATCCAATGCCAACGGACAAAATGCCGCACGTATGCAGGGGTGTAACACAGTCGCCAGAGCCAGCAACTGCAAGAACAAACAAACCCAGGAACAACAAACAAACCAGAGCTGATTTATGTCACGCATTACGCCGCTTCATTTCAGCTCCAGCTGATGCAGAGCAGCTTCGAGGCTGTGGGGCGTGTGGTGAGGCTGAGGTACGAAAAATAAGGCGCCAAGATCCAAAAAGGTAAAAACACTGGGGTTTTTAGGGAATTTACAACAAACACTTTGCAAAACTGCAGACATTTTACAACAGAGGAGTGACCAAGCGACCACACTATCACTCACACATTCACTCAGTCACTCACACACTCACACATTCACACACTCACTCAGTCACTTACACAAATTCACTCAGTCACACATTCACACTCTCAGTCACTCACACATTCACAAACTCAGTCACTCACACTCACTCACACACTCACTCACACACTCACTCAGTCACTCACTCAGTCACTCACTCACTCACTCAGTCACTCACACATTCACTCAGTCACTCACACATTCACACACTCAGTCACTCACAAACTCACTCAGTCACTCACACTCACTCACACACACTCACTCAGTCACTCACACATGCACTCCGTCACACACTCACACATTCACTTATTCACACACACTCTCACTCACTCACTCAATCACTCACACAGTCACTTACACTCACTCACTCAGTCACTCACACACTCACTCAGTCACTCGCCCAATCACTCACTCAATCACTCACACAGTCACTTACACTCACTCACTCAGTCACTCACACACTCACTCAGTCACTCGCCCAATCACTCACTCAATCACTCACACATTCACACCTGTGGACAGTTTTGCACACTCACCCAGTCACTCACACACTCACCTGTAGCGCCACCTTCTGGTTTGTATACATTCTATACACTTTATATAACCATTTCCTTCCACATGAGCTGCTTTGCAAGTATTTTTTAAAGCATTATATTTTATTTATTGCCACATTATTTTAATTTCTTCCTGAATGCTTTTTTTCTATAATTAACTCCAGCAGCATTGTGTTGAGGAGCAAAGGGAACCTTCACATTTTCTCACTAGTCTCACTTTCACGGCTCCCTGAGAAAACAGCCCTCAGGAATTGCAGATAATTGGACAAGTGTGGTGTTTTGGACAGGGGTCAGAGGTCTGTAGTTGTCCAGCTGGGACCGGTTCAGAGCTCATTAAGAACTTTTCCTCACACCTGAACTGTCACAGGCCTAAAACCATCTACAGCAAGTTTATAACCCACTGGAACCACGTTCCCTGTGTAATTACAACCTTCTCAATCACGTTCAGATAAAGAAGACGGGTAATAAACAGTGACTGTTTCCAGCCACAGCACCGTTCCCACAGTACACACCGTCCAATTAAAGCTTTAATTTTCAGGACGGTCATTTTCCACCGTAATTACACACTACTCAGTGACAGCAACTCCAAACTGGAGACTGAACCACTAACTGTATGATTAGTCATTTCTGAATGAGACATGAGCAGAGCTTTGTCATGGAGAGAGGTGAAAACAGACAGTTGAGTTTTGCTTAGTCCAGTGTTCATTTTATTAACAAAATCTATGAAGAAAAATATTTGTTGAAAATCTATATCTCACAATGAAGACTAGAGGACACCAGAGACGAGAACAGTGGCTAAACGTTTTACACTTTTGGTCAACAAAAAAAAAGTAAACGACAAAGTGAAAGATGAACAAATGACCCGTTATTTTTGGTTTGAAAACAGAAGATCACATGGAAATAAAAAGGAAAATGGAAATGCTCCATCTGTGTTCTGCTGCTTTTTGTCGAAGTAATCATTCTTTGGGAATTGACTCAAAGAATCAGTTCTTCGTGTGTGTGGGAGTCTCTTGTATCAGCTGTTGGACAATGATTCATAAAGTAGAATCTCTTGGAGTCAAAACAAGAACCCGCTTCCAGAACTAGGTCCAGATTTACCTTATGGAGGAGCAGGAGAGACCAGTAGAGTCCAGTAGGGACCGTGCAGTGGAAAAGACAGTTCAGTGCCCCTTTTATCCCGGCCACTAGGAATACACACGTCACATTGTGAGTCTCTGAATCACTGGTAGAAAGGTTTAGAACAGTTTGGACACAAGGAGACAATGAGTTATGAAGGAGCAGAAAATAAGAAGCGCCTGTGGGTGTGGGTGTAGGAACCAGAGAAGAGCAGAGAAATGGGAAGCAGATTTACGGGAGCGCAGACAAATGGAGGAGGAACAAGACGCCGGGTTTTGCAGCAGGTGTGGAATTAAAAAGTGTGAGGAGAGAAATGAAGAACGATAATGTTCTCCAGTAACTCCAGGCTGAGACAAAGGAGAAATGTCTATAACCGTTCCTCAGTTTAACAGTGGAATAAAATGTTATTCGTCAGTACAGCAACACACACACACACACACACACACTCTGATGACAACATATCAGAACTGTATGAACTTTACCTAAGGCAGTACACACATGTCCTGTCTAAACCCTGCGCTGACCAGTACTCCTTTCTATCAACTTATTTTTTTAAAGGCTTATTCCTCCCAAATATTACTTGTGTATTTGATATCAACACAAACACACACACACAAACTGTGGCTCTCTGTGTGTGTGTGTGTGTGTGTGTTTTCTGCCACAGATGGACTGAACACAGAACCACAGTTTAACCCTCCTGCCGTGCGATGATCGTAAACACTGCACTAGAAAAGACTGAGACCTGAGTGGCCCGCTCAATCGTCTCAGACTCATATCTCACGGAGAACCATTCTGGAAAGTGTAGGTTCCTCTGCAGATCCCTCTATGTTACCACCCTTGGTGTGTGAAGGTGGAGAGCTCATCCGTTAATTTGGGAATCACTTCCCTAAAACGACTCTGGAGGGTCACTCTTTTCCCTCGAACTGTCTACACTCCTTTAGAGCAGGGCATTGTTTTATTTCTGAGACCCACCATTGGCCCTTTAATAGCAATCCCAGGCCTACAGCTGCTACACTCATCACTTCACTCGTGTAAAACACGTCTGCGGCCCCTGCAAAATCATCCTCTCCTACCTGCAATCCCCCCCCAGAATCCCTCCCCCTCATCTGCAGCCCCCCCAGACTCCCCATCCCCTCGTCTGCAGGCCCTCAGTATTCTGCTCCCCTCGTTTGCAGGCCCTCAGTATTCCGCTCCCCTCGTTTGCAGGCCCTCAGTATTCCCCTCCCCTCGTCTGCAGCCCCCCACCCCCCAGAATCCCCCTCCCCTCGTTTGCAGCCCCTCAGTATTCCCCTCCTCTCGTCTGCAGCCCCTCAGTATTCTCCTCCCCTCATCTGCATCCCCCCAGAATCCCCCTCCCCTCGTCTGCAGCCTCCTCAGAATCCACCTCCCCTCATCTGCAGCCTCCCCAGAATCCACCTCCCCTCATCTGCAGCCCCTCAGTATTCCCCTCCCCTCATCTGCAGCCCCCCAGACTCCCCCTCCCCTCGTCTGCAGCCCCCACCCAGAATCCCCCTCCCCTCGTCTGCAGCCCCCCTCAAAATCCCCTGCAGCCCCCCCAGAATCCCCCTCCCCTTATCTCCTGTAGCATTCTCTAGCATTCTCCTCCAAGCATGTTGAGCTTCACAGGTCACAGAGGAAGTGTATTACATCACACGTTATTACAATGAGAAGAATTCCACATTGAGATCAAAACTGGACAGCAGCCTTCATCCTGTTTTAGACCACACGGGGGCTAAAGGCTAAAGGCTGCGTCCAAGTTACCATCGCAAGGCGGGGCAGAATTGTGCAGAGTGGTCCGGCTCTGCCGCGACAGGACGAGGGGTCCGGGAACCTCCCTGTGCCTCTAGGAGAAAGAGAAAACAAACCCTGCTGCTGCTGAAAACATCAGGATCTGCAAATGAACTGTATCAATAACACCATCCATCACTTCGATTGGACTTTAAAGGATGGCCAGGGACAGTACTGACAGTGGAATCACATATCGAGGGTCCGTCTGGGGAGGGAGGGGGTGTTTTTGTGCTGGAGAACAAAGAGATCAGAGACGTTCAGGAACTGTCCCGCGGAGAGGATGGATTGATAAAGAGAAGGGGCTCGGAACAGGGCCAGGAACCGAAGGCGTAATATTCAGGTGTTATTCTCAAGACAAGAAGGTATTTAATAAGAAACTAATCTGTAACTTTAGTAGTTATGACAAGTCAGGAATGTCCTGTCTTCTAGGCTCCGCCCACTAATGTGTCCTTTATCATTTAATCTGATGAGAACCTCTGTTTCTCATTATTAAACTGAGGAGAAACAGTATGAACTCAGTTTATATCTCACTACCTGCACTCATGAGCCCAGAGTGATGCTCTCTTGGTCTGAAATAATCAGTGGGGTGAGTTCCAAGCTGCAGTTCCAATGCTGTCACCAGGGTAACACAATGAAAACCACCTCCCAAAAAAAGTATAGTAATAAAACAAGGTTACACTATGAACTAACGGCAAGAGATGAAATCAAGCAACAACAGAAAACACAGAGCACTTCTCTTATATTCAGCACAGCTGTCTGCTGCTTTTTTGTTAAACATGCCCAGTTTCTAGAGAGAAACAGAGAGAAAGAGAGAGAGAGAAAGAGAGAGTGTGAGAGAGAGAGACAGAGAGAGTGAAAGAGTAAGAGAGAGAGGCAGACAGAGAGAGTGAAAGAGTGAGAGTGAGAGAGAGAGTGAGTGAGTGAGTGAGTGAGTGAGTGAATGAGAGAGAGAGAGAGAGAGAGAGAGAGAGAGAGGGAAAACCAGAACGATGCTGGTCTTAAATGGACCATAGGAAGGAATTCCATGGAGAGAGAAAGAAACACACAGAAAGAAAGAGAGAGGGAGAGAGGGAGTGAGAGAGAGACAGAGAGAGAGAGAGAGAGAGAGAGTGAAAATAGAGAGAGAAAGAGAGAGACAGACAGAGAGAGAGAGAGTGAAAGAGAGAGAGAGAGAGAGAGAGAGAGAGAGAGGGAGAGGGAGTGAGACAGAGAGAAAGAGAGAGAGACAGAGAAAGAGAGAGTGAAAGAGAGGGATAGAGAGTGAAAGAGAGAGTGAGAGAGAGACAGACAGAGAGAAAGAGAGAGAGAGAGAGAGAGAGAGAGAGAGAGAACAGAAAGAGGAGTAAGAGAGACTTAGTGGTGATATTTAGTACATATTTCAGTATAAATAAAGCGTAATCTACCTTCTGAAGTAGTGTTTACATCACTAAATAAAACCACCACTACGCCACTAGAATCTGTAAAAAGAGTGAACTATGGGAGGAAGTTGTGGCTAAATTTGGTAAAATAATTAATTAGGTTTCCAAAAAAGTGACAGCACTCGTTTAAAGAAGAGAACAGCACCCGAGTTCCAGAAAGCAATCGGGCACCAGCAAATTCAAACACTTTTAGACAACTTTCTGGACGCCACCTACACTCACAGTAACGAAGGCATCAATCTGGCCGTAAATAATCTAAATACAATCTTTAAAAAAACATCAGAAAAAGCTCAACTGAAAACTAGGAGAACATTAAACACTAAATTCAAAAAGGAAGACAACTGGTTTGACCAGGAATGCCAAAGTATACGAAAAGAACTGAGAAAATTATCAAATCAGAAACACCGTGATCCAAGCAACACCAACATACGCCTTCTTTACTGTGAGACACTAAAACTATATAAACGTACACTCAGAACCAAAAAGGCACAGTACACTCACAAACAACTGACACTAATCGAGGAGTCCATCAAAACAAACCAGTTCTGGGAAAAGTGGAACAACCTCAACAAAAAGCACCGTTAAGAATTGGCAATAAACGACGATGAAATCTGGACCAAACATTTCCAAACACTGTTCAAAAATACAGAGACAGTCTCAAATCCACAACAGAACCATATCAACAGCACACTCAAAGAACTCGAATTGGTGATTAAAGATAATCAAAACCCATTAGACTTCTCCATTACTGAGCAGGAACTCAAAGACAAAATTAACAAACTAAAACCAAAGAAAGCCAGCGGAGCCGACGGAGTCCTGAACGAAATGATTAAAAGTTCAAGTCCTAAACTCCAGCTGGCGATTCTGAAACTGTTTAACCTGGTTCTGAGTGTAGGTCACTTCCCTGAGATCTGGAGCCGTGGACTGATAACACCCATCTTTAAATCTGAAGATAAATTCGACCCCAATAATTACCGAGGCATCTGTGTGAACAGTAACCTGGGGAAGTTACTGTGTAGTGTTTTAAACTCTAGATTATTACACTTCCTTATGGAGCACAGTGTCCTGAGCAAGAGTCAGATTGGATTTTTACCAAATCACCGCACGCCTGATCACATTTACACCCTACACGCCCTGATTGATAAATACGTTGTTCAAAATAAATCCAAAATATTCGCATGTTTTATTGACCTTAAAAAGGCATTTGATTCCATTTGGCACCAAGGATTATTTTATAAACTTTTACAAAGTGGTGTAGGGGGTAAAGCCTATGATCTGATTAAATCAATGTATACATCAAACAAATGCGGTATAAAAATTGGCCACAAACAAACAAACTCCTTCTCTCAGGAGCGCGGAGTGAGACGGCTGCTGCTTAAGCCCAACACTATTTAACATTTATATAAACAAATTGGCCACGATTCTGGAGCGTTCTGCAGCGCCCGGTCTCACTCTGCACGACTCAGAGATTAAACTCCTGCTCTACGCAGACGACCTGGTTCTGCTGTCCCCCACAGAGCAGGGTCTACAGCAGAACCTGGACCTGCTGGAGCAGTACTGTCAGAACTGGGCCCTGACGGTCAACCTGAAAAAGACAAACACAGTGATATTTCAGAAGAGATCCAGATCTCAGGGAAACACACACATGTTTAGACTGGGTACACACACGATCCAACACTCCAATAATTATAATTATTTAGGAATAAAACTCACTTCATCTGGAAGTTTTAACTTGGCGGTGAATGAACTGAGAGGAAAAGCACGCAGAGCTTTCTACGCCATAAAACAACACATTCCTGTAGAAATCCCAATTAGAATTTGGCTTAAAATATTTGAATCTGTAATTGAACCCATCGCTCTTTATGGCAGTGAAGTGTGGGGTCCGCTCACAAACCAAGACTTTAACAAATGGGACAAACACCCGATTGAGACCCTGCATGCAGAGTTCTGTAAAAGTATTCTAAAGGTGCACAGGAGCACCACGAACAACGCATGCAGGGCAGAATTAGGCCAATATCCATTGATTCTAAAAATACAACAAAGGGCGATCAAATTCTGGACACATTTACAGCACAGCGGCCCCCACTCGTACTGTTACAAAGCTCTGCAGCACCAAGAGGTCAACAACCACCACAGTCCCCTCACTCAACTGGTCCTGAGCTACAGTTCTACACTAACACACACTAACACCCCCCTAACACACACTAACACCCCACACGCTCAGGACCAGTACACACCAATCAGAACAAACCAAATTAAAACGCATCTACAGCAGAACTACATCCACTACTGGGAGACTCAGTGCAGATCCCAGAGTAAACTGCAGTGTTATTCGGCCCTGACCCGTCAGTACAGAGTGGCAGATTACCTGACCACGCTGACTGACCCCAAACTGAGATCCACCCTCACCAAATACAGACTCAGTGCCCACGGCCTGGCCATAGAGACGGGCAGACACAGGAAGACCTGGCTGCCCAGAGAGCGGAGAGTGTGTCAGCACTGCCCTCTGAACAGACCCGAGACAGAGCTGCACTTCCTCACTGAGTGCACTAAATACCACCAGATCAGAGCAGAGTTCTTCACCAAAATCTCCCCCAGAATCCCAGCCTTTACACACCTCCCCGACTCTGAGAAGCTGCCCCTCCTTCTCGGGGAGAATAAAGAGTGCTGCACCCTGGCAGCGCAGTACGTCCACGCCTGCAATGCTCTGAGGGACAGTGAGTGACCCCCACCCTGACCCCACACTGTTTATTCAGTACTGTTATTACTGTGTGTATTAATGTGTATGTTTTTATTAGTATCTGTTTCTTACCTGTTACATTTACAGTGTATTTACTTTAAATGTTCTTTTGTGTTCCACTGACATTGAACATATCTTTGGCAAAGCAAGTGTCAATATTTGTCATGCCAATAAAGCACATTTGAATTGAATTGAATTGAATTGAATTGAATAAAGAGTAGGTCCCCACAATGTGAGTGAAACACACACACACACACACACACCAGAAGTCTGACACTGATTAGCAGCCCTCCCTCTCCAGGGCTGAGGCTCATGGGACGGGAAACTTTAGGAACTATTAGTGGTTTCTGAAGGCCACTGCTGCTCTTATTAGAACTGGCGCCGCTTCTGTTCTCTCTCTCTCTTTCTCTCTCTCTCTCTCTCTCTCTCTCTCTCGCACTCTCTGGTTCTGTTTTTCTGTCCATCAGAAATGCTGGAGAGTAGAATTAGACCCAGCATGTCCAGTGCTATGCTCAGGGCTGTTTCTATATCCAGCTTGGGGCCCAGAGAATGACAACGTCCTCTTTTTCACACCCCCTAGTGGTCATTATAATTCTGAACTAGAACCCAACATATTTTTTTTCTTTTGTCTTTCCAAAGGAAAAACATGCCTCTCTGTGTTTGTGGATGTGTAGTTTAGTGCATCATTTAAACACAGCAGCTCTCCTTCACACTGTGTGAATGTTTCATGACGAATGGACCAATAGGAACACTCCAAAATGACTTTTTACATTAACTTTCATTGAAAGCTTGAAAATTGTATTTGTCCTTCTCTTCGGAAGGTGACTGTATTTTGAATTCACTGTAATTCATTTTAGTTTTCTCTGTAACATTGGCCTCCTTCTCTAGGACCCTGTGTGGAAGTCTGGAATGCTGTTGAGCTGCTAGTGAGCAATGAAGGGCGAGCGCTGGGGACCCCTGCTGGGAGATCAAATTGTTATTGACTTACATTAACATGCATTTGATCTTCCCTCTGTACAGTTCCCACACTGGAGATACAGGGTCTTGTCAGGTGAGAGTGTACAGCTCAGACTCCTGTGTTTTCAGTGTGTTTCTCTTTGTGTGTGTGTGAATTTTTCCAAGCCCTGGTTTGAGGAATAGCAATCATTATTCGAGTGAATGGAGAATGATGGGGTTTACACGCTCCGAGACGTGTTTACCTTCCCTGTGTTTTCCATGTCTCATGTTGTGAGCCGTGGAGAGACTGGACAGAGCTCGGAGTGGCGAGCTGGAAAACTTGTGAGTGATGGAGGGGGTCTGCTTGTCACTTCGGTTCTAGATTGTGATGCAGTAGGTGTCGGGAATGCTGCTCTTTTCCTTTCCTACAAGCACCTTTTGTAAGCAGTAATCTGGAGTGACCACCAGCAATTAATCCTGAACGGCAGAAACGAATCACTCCCGTCAAAACCATCAATAAATCTCCTGCCCCTGGGGTGTTTATAATGAGAGACCACTGGGACCCCTAAGAACCACGTGCCAGACCTGAGGATGTCTCCTCTCTGTAAGAGATCAGCTGTTAAAGCGAGAGGGAATGGAGATGGAGAGACTGAGGTGCAGAAGGTGTTGGGAACGCCGTACATTTTCCTACAAGCTGCTTTTGTAGGCAGTGACCTAGAGTTGGGACGCTGGCTCCGCTGGAGGTAGGCTCTCATTGTGGGGTCCCGCAGACTCATCCATCTTCTCACCACTTCTGCGATGGCAAAGAAAACAGAAGAGAACACGTGCCCCTCTCAGATCACCTCCTCCAAAGCTCACACACTCCCTGCAGCTCTCTGAAACACCACTGATGATAACAAGAGGTGAATGTGGGGGACATGGTTTTAGTTTTTTGTACAGAGTTAAACTCGGTAGATATTTAACCTAAAACCATGACTGTGAAAGTAGGCGGAGCATCTGAAGCATGGTTTGGTCATGTGATTTTCATTGTGACGCTGAAGCAGCGTCTGGGTTTATGGGAATTGACATTCAACCCATCTTTACTGGACCTGCTCCCCTGGCCATGCACAGATAAGGGGCGTGTCCTTCAGCAGCCGACTGTGTGTTACAGAGCTCTCTGTGTGTTACAGTGTTCAGTGTTCAAAGTCAAGTGTTCAAAGCAAAGTGTTCAGTCAACTGTGACTGTGGTCTGTGGGATTTTAAAAGGCGGCTGTGCTTGTTTAACCAATCAGGGATTGCCACTGGTTCTAGCTCCGCCCATAAATTCCAGCTCAGCACATGTCCAGTACGGTTCAGAGATAACAGATGGACCGTACCATGCTTGCACATTCCCACTGAAGCTCAGCACGCTTGAAGGAGAACACTAAAGCTACAGTCACACAGCAAACAAAGTGGCCCCAATCTGATTTTTTGTTCTGCTGTTCACACTGTCGCTATAATGTGACCTGTATCTGTTTCGGTGTGATCACTTCCCTAAACTCACCCGCACGGGCAAAGGGACAGTGCTTCAGGTTCTGACCAGAGGGAAAGATCCGTCTATTTCATACAAAGCACTTTCTTTTTGAACGGAAGGAATGGGAACGGACTGGTGTTTTACTTCAGCGCTGTATCACAACACCCCCCTTTGCTTTATTCCAAATGAGCTCTGCTAGTGCAAACACACAGTAAGATTCCCAGTCTTGAATGATTGAAGCTGCAGTCTTCTGATGATCAGAACAAAAACTTTTTTACTTGTTTTTACAATGTGTGTAATTTCATGATGAACGGTTAAAATAAACAAAAGTGCTTTAAAATGGACACTCACAAAAACACCACAGTATTTAAGTCTGTTTCCAAGATGAAGTGCTGGAGTCAGTCATCATCCAGGTTCCAGCTCCTTAAACCCAGGAGACTGTAACAGGAACACACACTGGGAACTGTGTTCTTCTGTTTTCCTAACTTTAGCCTTGTCATAACACGACCCACATGCTACAAAACCATCAGTGTTGCTCTCTAAGAACTTATCTCTCAATCACAGAAACATCGGGCGATGCACACATCATTCATACCTGAAATTAATTACCTGATACTTGCCAGAGTAAGCCAGTGCTGCTCAGTCTCCTCCTTCTCTTCCTCACTGCAGCAAACAGAAGAATGGCTACTGCTCTGAAAGGACGTGGAGCTGTAAATCAGAAAACCACACTAAGAAAAGAAAATAGACATGTAAATAGACTTGCACTCATGGACTGAACACCCTATAGCCGACACCGTAACATCGCTGAATGCAAAGGGTTTTACTTGGCACAGAAATTTAAAAGCAACATGTAAAGTGATGTTAAATAAACAACAAATATGTGATTATTTCGGTATATCAGACCAGCCAGAAGTCTTATTCCAGCACTTTAAAATCCTCTTGCTCCTCACAGACTCTCGGACGCTGGTGACTCTTATGAAAAACTACATTAAATTCACTGCTACATTAAATCCATTGCCAATTCAGTGCTGCCTTAAATAAACTGCCACATTAAATCCATTGATAGCTTAATTTCTCTACAGTGTTAAATCCACAACACCTAATCCCCTGATACCTTAAAATCCAGTGCTACATTAAATTGACTGCCATGTTAAATTCAGTGCAGCCTTAAAACCACTGCTACATTAAATCTACTGCCACTTAAAGCCCGAGCTACATTAAATCTACTACCACATTAAATTCCCAGCTGCCTATAATCCACTAGTACGTTAAATCCAGTGATACCTTAAATATACTATTATGTTAAACCAAACATTATGTTAAATCGATAAGACGATAGGTCGGTTGGTGCGATGCAGACTCCAGAGACTGAGACGATTGGTCGGTGAGAGTTTGTTGCTGAGAAAATTCACAGAAACTTGACAGAGAGCAAAAAACAATGTTGCACATTCATCATCTAAAAAACACTGGTACCCTGAGCTACATATGTGCTCCAGTTCATTCATGTGTTCATCAACTCAAACTGTACTAGCGGGCAGCTAGCTTTAGCCTGGTTAGCATATTGCTAACTCATGTCCCCACCCCCCACCTTCTAGCTCCTTCAATATTCACAATATTAGCTGTCTGGCATTTTTTGGAAAGCATCTTGCCTTCCCGTAGATGTGTAGATTTACTGAACCTTTGCTTTAATGATCCTTCAGAGAACACAGAGCCTTTTACAGCAATTCCCTGGAGCTAACAGAGTGCTAACACTCGTGTGGAACCTGATGTGGCTGTGATAACACTCAAACACAGACCAGAAACCACAGTCTGCTCGGGAACACCACTTCATCGACCCTGATACGGAAACCTGAGCCACTCTCCTCCGTCACTGCCACTCAGAGAACAGTGTTCCCTCTACTTCAGCACAGTGGCCTTCACAGAGGAGCGTGCCACGAGGCATAAAGCCTCTCTGTGCAGCTAAAGCTAGAGTCACTTAGTGTGTGTTTACTATATATAGAACAACAACAATGGAATGGAAGGGAACTTAGAAGATACTGCGTATGCCGTTTTTAATGAAATCCAGTCTGAACATTGCTGTGTAGGTTTAATGGTATTCAGGCACAAGGTACTGATTTGGTTGATTTGTTCTGGACACCAGATTATCCTGGAGACACAGGATGGAGCTCCATCACTGCTTTACAGGCCAAGGCCAAATCCCATTTCTTATTTTCACCCTCTGAGTTACAGGGTGCAGTGCTCTGCAGTGATATCAGAGTTATCACAATCAGAGATTACCCCCCTCTCCTCACTCTGTGATATGGAGCTCAGTTCAGATTCTCATTCTGCAGAGTTCTGTTCAAAACTTCCAGTTCCATCTTAAATGTTACTTATTATTTAATGTGGAACTGTAAATTTACAGCTAACTTCTGAGACATCAGCTGCTCCTCATGCTGTTTTCTGCTTGTTCTGAGGGAAAGGGCCATAATCCACTGAAACTACATTAAACTCAGATAATACACTGGAGATCATAGGGTTTAAAGAAAAAATATTGATATCTGTGGGTTTCGTTAGACGCTGCGCAGCGTCTCGCTAAAGATTCAACAGACGTCATAACCCTCTGTTTGCCCCTCACCCCTAGGCAACACAGAGTGGAGGAGTAAGTGGTAGGGGCAAAGGGTGAAATGGGACTGGGCATAAAGCTAGGGGCCATTTAGCACTGGGATTTGTGCAGCTAATTCTGTCTCAATACATTTCTGTGCACATTGTCCATTCCCTGTTTGTCTGTTTGAATGAAACACTCTGTGAATACACTCACTGTAAGAGGTGTCTGAACTTTTGGAGACATGTGGTGTGTCTGTTAGCAAGCCAACATTCGAATGGACTGCTACATTAATGCTACAAAATGACTAGCTCGCTAATATCTGACAGCGAATACAGTGCAGTCCTTATTCATGGTGGCATATGTGCAGTGGGGTAAAATTAAGCAGAGGCATTAGGAGGACATTTCCGCGAAAAGCCAAGGGCTTTAAAACATAATAGCACTTTTTTACCTGCCAGCGCACGCTGTCTAAAATCGGTTCAAATTCCTCGCTTATACACCTCGGAAAAATTTGCCAGCAATAAAGACGTCCACTTATCTTTCTGTCACTTTTAAATTCTGACGTTCTTAATCCAAACCATAGGTAAAGGGACAGCAGAAATATTCCAGAATTATTACTGAAATTAGCCGTATCCAAACACGGCCGTAAATAGGAGCGACAGAGTTTGTGCTCTGGCTGGATTTTACCCAAATCTATTTTCCAACAGGATTTGTTACCCTCTGCAGCCCCCACTCTTCAGACACTGACCTTAAACCCACCCCTCCCTCTTTCTTTAACTAACCCAAGATTACAGACAGTCTGACCACACAGAGGAGTTTATCAGCAAATGCTTCCTCTCTGTGGTTCTGTCTCTGGTTGTTCCTCTTCTTCTGAGGGGGTCCCTGTTTTAGTCTTGGTTCCTCTCAATGGTTTTTCCTGTCATTTTAATGCTTTTCCACCAAAAGAACACTGGCTCTTCAATTGCTTCCTTTAATGATTCTTGGAAACTTGGTGGTATGCAGTGAAGCGGTCCTTTCACATTTCCACCAGTTTTGATGAGAACCAAGTATACGTGTTCTGAGTCGTCCTGGGGAGCTTGTGAATAGTGTATAAACATAATCAGATTGTGTTCAGATTGTGGATCATGAGCTTGTTTTCCCAGTGAACAATTAGCCGTTGATTCAACGTTGAAATAACGTAATGACTGTCGTCTAATCAACGTTCTCTTAAGGTTGAAAATGAAAGCTGAAAAGACGTCCAAACACAGACATTGAAAAGACGACTATTAGATGTATTTTGGACGTCCATTGACATTATTAATTGGTCCCGAAATAAATTACTTGTATAAAACGCGTTTTGGACGTCCACTGACGTTATCGATTGGTCACCACTTAACTAACTTATTAAGATGGATTTTCGACGTCCATTGACATTTAAAATATGTCCTTGACGGACAGACTACTTTTAGACCTATTTTGAATGTCCAGGGACATTCCTTGTTTACCTAGGTCTTTCTGGATCTCGACTCACACAAGGACACTGTCACATTTCAAGAACTGAATGTTCTTTGGTTCCAGCTGAGAAAAGAACTGTTCTGGTTCGTGAAGCAAATTTATGTTGATGTCAAATTCGCGCTTCAAAATTGATTCAAAATTGATTCCCGATTTGGAACCATTCTGGTTCCTTTTTGGTGAAAAAGCACTGTCTGAGGGAGGTTCTCCTCTTATAACTGAGTTCCTTTCAGAGATTCTTCCATCATCTAGCTCTGAGTGAGGTTCTCCTTTTGGGTCTTGGTTCCTCTCAGTGGTCCTTCACCTCACTCTGCGGGAGGTCTTTACTTTGAGTCTTGTTTCCCAGTGGTCTTTATAAATTAAAGACTTTGTATTGAACCTTTAAAACCATTTGAGACATAATTGCCCCACAGTGGGGGACCCAATCTATGGAGAATAAACTAGTTCTGGTTCATTCAGGGAGCACTAAGCAGCTGGAGTCATCGTCGCATGAGAGATACACGTTTTAGAAATCGATGTAGAAGAAGATCACTTTGATAAACAATGTATGCTAATGGTCTGTACCAGAGGCGATTGCTCTAAGACTCTACACATTGTGTGTACATGTCATTGAATAAATATGCAGTACAATGCGCTCAACTTTTGTTCAGAATCAGCTTCGTCCACAGAGTTCAATAGCAAAGCAGCGAAGTGCAGAGAAATGAGACGAGTCGACTAGTGACAAATCGAGCTTCTATTTCTGGTGGGTTTTTTTTGTAGCTGCTTGTGTTTGGAGACTGACATCTATCGCACTTTCTGACTTCTATCGCAGTGTCTGTCCAGCGGGTGCTGCTGAGCCCCTCCACCATCACAGAGCACTCACAGGCGGACACACTTCACATGGGCCAAGGCAGCATAGCTCTGCTGGCCATTGAGAGGACACTAGTCAAGTCCGTGGAAAAGACGCCTTGTTGGTACGACAGGGTCACAGATCATTTACTTAAAAAGGGACGGAGGGTAGAATTTATGTATAAATAAGTGAACCACTCAGCGATGATGAGGATGGAGCCTTCCTCTGTGGGAAAAAAGTGTGATGATTTAAAGTTTGAAAAGTCGATGCCCATAACCTCAGCAGGTGGAGCTTTCAGCACAATCCAGACTCACTTTCTCGAGCCCAAACTTGTTAAGTACCTTGGCATTGTTTTTTCCTGCAGCTCCCACCAAACTGGGTGGTGCATTTTGCCAAACACTCCTCCGTCTGGTGGAGCACTCGCTTCTTTGCTTCAGCAGGGGGTCTGGCATTTTATTTGGTGGAAATTAATTTGATCTTGGCCCCATTTAGCTGTTAAATTCACTCACAATTCACACCAGAACGTTTCATTCCTCTCATAGGAGTATGGACACTTGTCCAGAAGATTTAAAATATGAAGGTCTCACATTATTGTGTGAATCTGGAGCCCACCAACCCACACACTGTGAAACAAGACCCCAGTCAGTTTTCTGTGTGCTCTAAGTCAGAAAACACAGGGTAAAACAAACCGCTCTGACTCTGCTCCGCTTCAGAGACTTTAGAATGGCCCCACCCTCTCGTCTGAGTCAGTCCAATCACAGTGCTGGAAGTGTGAGCTTATGTCAGAGCACAAAGATGAGGTTAAACGCAGCAAAAACAGACACAACGAGCGGAGAGAAATGAGAGCACTGAGTAAATGGAGAAAACGAGAACGGAGAAGAAAGAGAACAGAACAAAAACCAAAGCTTCTGCTCCTCGCTCCTCACTGCTTTGAGCTTGGGGTCAGGGTGAACGAGCGGCTCATTACCATTTAAAGGAACAGGTGCTGAAAGCGGGCGTTCTGAACAGGGCTGTTTACACAGGGGGAGAACACTGCTGTGGGGCTCGTGGGGTTTGGACCAAAGCAAGTCACAGACATTTCAATAAGAAACAGAACTGTGTTCCACTGTGGAGAAGAGGGAGTCTCTCTCTCTCTTTCTCTTTCTCTCTCTGTCAGTCTCTCTCTCTCAGACTTGTTCAGGTAATAAAGAAGCTGAGGCTGTGGGTGTTGGCACTGAGTGTGATGACAGAAGCCGGCTGGTGACCCCAGGAGGGACTGAGACTGGGAACGTCACTGGGGAGTCGGGGTGAAAAGGTGAAAATGACCGATGGAATTTCAGTGCTTTCCCCACTCACACACACACACGCATTATATGTTAATCTTTGTCACACTTCTAAAAACGGTTCCTCAATTAATACTAAATTACTTACTACTGCAAGTAATTAATGATGCTAAACACTCATTAATTACTGCTTTATCCTCTCTCTAATCCGCTCTAATGTGTTCTCTCTCTTTATCTCTCTCTCCATCCTCCTAATTAATGACACTCTATTAGATTTTAATTATTAGATTAGATCAGATATTAGACTCTATTAGATTTCTACACCTTTATTAGATCTCTTTTTAACCCCTTTTTGCACATTTTTTTTATTTATATTATTATCTCTGTACATCCCCCTATGGAGCAGCAGGTAGTGTCTCTGTCACGGCTCCAGGGTCCTGGAGGTTTTGGGTTTGAGTCCCGCTCCGGGTGACTGTCTGTGAGGAGTGTGGTGTGTTCTCCCTGTGTCTGCGTGGGTTTCCTCCGAGTGACTCTGTGAGGAGTGTGGTGTGTTCTCCCTGTGTCTGTGTGGGTTTCCTCAGAGTGACTCTGTGAGGAGTGTGGTGTGTTCTCCCTGTGTCTGCGTGGGTTTCCTCCGGGTGACTGTCTGTGAGGAGTGTGGTGTGTTCTCCCTGTGTCTGCGTGTGTTTCCTCTGGGTGACTGTCTGTGAGGAGTGTGGTGTGTTCTCTCTGTGTCTGTGTGGGTTTCCTCCAGGTGACAGTCTGTAATAAATAATCACTGTTAAGTGCTAAATGTTCATTAGGGATCTGTGATGTGAAGGGTTACCAAATATGGTTCTTCAAGGGTTCCTTAGTGAATTAAATGGTTTTATGTAGAACCCTGAACACTTGAAGAACCCTGTGCATGACTGAAGGGTTCTTTTGACTGATGAAGAACCTGTTATAAACAGTTCTATTTAGCACCTTTTAGAAAAGGGTTCTATTTGGCACCAAATATGGTTCTTTTATATCATATGTACTGAAGAACCCTTTTTTTGGTGCCGTATAGAACAATTTCCATGAATATGAAGAAGGTTTTCACAATGCGAAGAACCTTTAAATCATGTGAAAGGCTCTTTATGTGTTCCTGGTTCTATACAGGAACATTTTGGCTAAGGACATTCGTTTGCAAGGAAGTAAGGAACACAGTTCCACAGCACAGTGCCATGGTGTGTGTGTGTGTGTGTGTGTGTGTGTGTGTGTGTGTGTGTATGTGTGTTTGTTTCCCCCCTTCCTCTCCTCCACAGGTCCTCTTCCATCTTTCCCTCTGTTTTTTCCTCTCTTCTGTTTGGCGTATTGTCCAGGGAAAACCAGAGCGATGCTGGTCTTAAATGGACCATATATATATATATATATATATATATATATATATATAGAGAGAGAGAGAGAGAGAGAGAGAGAGAGAGAGAGAGTACGTTCAGCTTCATTAACTCTCCTCTGTGTGACTCTGGCTCTGGTTGTATTCCACCACCTTGTCTCCTTTCGTATGAACATCAAAGCCCACGCGGAGGTGAAAGGAGGGACAGCGTGAGCAGAGTCTAAGGTCACCATGCTCAAGGCCAAGAGTCAGCCAGAGGGGTATAAAATCCTCCCAGCGTTGGCCTGTGGAGAGAAGGATCTGTGTTCTCTGGAGAGATGGGGCTTCATTCAACACTCTTGGAACCAGCTTCAGAACTTATCCAACATCAGTAACTGACCCTGCTAATGTTAATCAGCGTTAATTTCATTAACAAAAACAAAAACTATGATAAAAAAAATTTCTTTGATGCCCTTTTTCACAGAGAAAAGCAGATGAGGACTATGATGAAAAATAGATTTTAAAAAAAGTTGTTGCAGGCAAATAGTGAAAAGGAACTGACTCCTAAAGAGTCTGGGATTCGCTCCCAGTGTTGGCCAATGATTAATAGAGTCAAATCACCTGGAGTCGACTCAGTCTCTAGCAACTTTAAACTTAAAACGTTAATACTGAAGAAAAATTTGCCATGTTCCTTACATGATAATGGATACTAAGGTTTTTAAATTTCTTACCTTTCAAGCTGTTGTTTATGTAAGTAATAAACAATCCCTCTAAAATAATAAAAATATATTTAAAAAATACATGACAAAATTTAGGCTTTTTTTAAAATATTATTATTATTATTATTATTAATTCACTTAAAGGTAAGGTTCATGATTTTAATCAACAAACCTTGTGTATAAAGCTCTCCATGTGCTGCTCTGCAGTCGGTTTGCACTGGAAATTCTCATTGTCTGTACAATAGTAAAAAAGCAAAGTGTCTGGGTCCGGTGCTAGGCTTTCTCTCTCTCTGATCACGGCAGAGAAATGCTATCTGGATATTTTTAGACAACGGAGAGACTCCAAACCCTGAAAAGCACCAACCGAGATGAGGATGTTGTTCTATTCCTTCTCCATAGGGGGGTAACACTGACTTATTTTTGCTGTTTCAGATCTCTTAAGGTGGAAATGTCTCCAAACTCAGGAGAGAGCTAACTGCATTAGCTATGCATTTACACTTCAGACACCAACAGTCGCTTCTTACTCACACACATTGCTCCACCTTAAAAGACATGGAGCTTCAGACTGTAAACAACCAGAGAGAACCGATTCTCCCCACAACTGTAGATGTCCCCTTTGAGTTAGACTACGTTGTTTTTGTTTTCACTGACTAAAATGAACAACAATTAAATTAAAATGAATTATAATTAAAATCAAGACATAAACTAGTACACATTTAAGTCAAAAGACTAAAGCTAAACCAAAATCAGCTGCCAAACTGTGGCTGAATGCAATCAAATCCTCAGAGCAATATTCCAGTAACTAGTGGAATTCAGTCCAATAATATTTCGGCCATGTTGTATAGCGTCAGGAAAACACAAACAAAAGCAGGGTGTCCCCAGTCTCCACGGCGATGCAGAGTGGTGGTTCTGTGATGTCATCAGGACAGGGAGACCCGGGTCCTGAGGCACTGAGAGAAGTATCAGTGGCAGTGCCTGAGTCAGAGCTAATGAGGTCCTCGTCACATTTTCCCAGTCAGGACCCTCGTCCCAGCGACGTTAATGCGGCCGGACAGTTGGCCCCCGAGAGCCCCCAGGGGCCCCGACCCCAGGCTCCGACAGCTTCTCACTCTGAAACCTTTCAACTGTGCCACCTAACGCCGTCTGGGCCGAGCTCTTAAACTAACAAACGTCAGCATCTGTTTCCTCTCTCTCTCTCTCTCTCTCTCTCTCTCTCTCTCTCTCTCTCTCTCTCGCTCTCCCTCTCTCTCACTCACTCTTTCACTCTCTTTCTCTCATTCTCACTCCCTCTACCCTTTCTCTTTCATGCTCTTACTCATTCTCCACTTTCTCCTTTCCTCTCTCTCTCCTTTTCTCCACTTTTCCTTTCTCAGTCTCCCTCTCCAATCTTTTTGTCTCACTCTCACTCTCTTACCCCTCTCTCCACTCTTTCACTGACTCTTTTCTCATTCTCTCCACTTTTTTCTCTCCTCTGTCTCCTTATCTCCCTCTCCACTTTTACTCTCACTCCCTTTCCCCAATTTTTCTCTAATTCTCCTCTCCACTCTTTGTCTCTCATTCTCACACACACTTTCTCAACTTTTTCTCTCATGCTCTCACTCTTTCTCCACGGAGAAGAACAGAATGTTCCTCACACAGATGTGTGACGTTTGATTGTTAGCTGGCACTGAATCAAAGAAATCAGTCTGTTGTGGTGTGTTACTATGCTCTGTGCTTTTGCAGATCGTGAGATGGCCTAGTACAGAACCCTGCAGTACACCACTACACAAGGAGCGAAGATCTCTTTCGCTTTCCCTGTTTTCCAGTGTTCCCGGACCACCCTTTGTTGGGTAAATCCCACCAACAAATCAATAAGTCACAGAATTGAGGTCAGTTTGATCCATTGTCTTATCCAACTTTGTCATAAACCTCTCCCAGTCGAATTCTCCTAAGATGGACACCCTCCAAGTCGCTGCTCCATCACACAAGCACACTGTGTCTCGTCCTCTCGGTGGTAATCAATTTAATCGATCGTCTCCTCATTGGCACAGATGGTGGAAAGCAGCCTTGGAGAAAAATGAATCATGAGTCACTGATGGTCACAGATAGAACTTTGGCTCAGTTAAAACAACAGAAGACATTTGCTTATCTGGTCTCTGTTTGTTTAACCTTTCCTCAGATATCAGTCAATGCTCACAGGATTTTCCCACACTGGATCTTGGTTTGTGTTCCAGCAAAATCTTAGGTAACCTTTATATTTTATATACGCCACACTAGCCATCATCAAATAGTGGAGACGCTCCCTACTCGACTCGATTTTCCTTTTCCCCTTCTCCATCAGGTCCTGGTGCCCACTGTTCCCCTTAGAGATGGGGTTATAGAGGACACCTGATACATTTCAGGGGGGAGCTGTGGGAGTGGAAATCCAACCAGGGACCAATCAGAGCGTAAAGCCAGTAGAGTGGGTACCATGCAGTGGAAAAGCCCCAAATATGCCGGAAAGTTTTTCAATACATGGAACACACACCCCACCTCCTCTCACTGAATCGTTGATGGCAGCAAAGCCAGATGACTTCAGGCAAGCTTTGGGGGGCATTAAAACTTCATCACGCTGCACATATTACTGGTGAAGCTGTGGTCTGTGTACGTGTGGCTCAGTCCGATTCAGCTGCAAAACATGGACCAAATTATTAACTGGAGCTGTGTGGTTTGGAAAGCTGGTCAACTCAGATCGAGAAAGGGCCGAGCACAGAACCCTGCAGCACACCACGTTCATTAATCCAGTCGATGTGTTCTCGTGGGGGACGTGTCTTCATGACTAAGCAGTTTTTCCTTTTTTGTTGCTCTGTGGTTTCTCTTGGGTTTTTAAGCCAAGGCCAGAGGCATGGTTTTACCTGCAGCGGTGGGAATTCCAGAGGATGATGAAAACCGAAACAGCCGTTGTTATTCCTCCACTTTCAGGAATTGTGTCTGCGAGTTAAACTGGAATATCATTCGTCACCGAGGGATTTCTTCATGTTCCTCTGAGTTTTATGTTTTTAGATGAACATGGAACCTTTCCTCTTTCTGATCAATTTTATTTTACATTCATGTAAATCAGAGAAAATTCATTCATTCATCTTCTATAACTTCTTCATTTTGATCAGAGTCATTGTGGATCTCTCACTCACTCACACACACATGTGGACAGTTTCACACACTCATCCAGTCACTCACACACATCAAACTCAGGCTCAATACAGAAACACTGCATGTACTAAAGGACTCTTGGGAAACTCTCTGTGTATAGTAATGTAACTAAGAATGAAACATGATAATGGAAGTCACACACACACACACACACACACACACACACAGGTGTGTGTCATCAGCAGAAACCCTCTAAGCCTGGGCGTGGTGCGTTTTGGCCGGGGCTATTTTTAGACCTGGTTATTTCCAGAGTGTGATGTCACACAGATGAGAAAAGACACGTCAGGGTCAGGTTGCAGTTGTGGGTTTGAGGAAGAAAGGGAAGTAGCAGTGATCTGGTCTGAATGTGAAACTCCACTGGACAAACACTCTGACACATCCAGGAGAAAGAGGAGGATAGGGTCTTGCAACAAAAGCTAATAATCTCATCGTCTTTTCAGGTCCTCTTTGTCTCCAACCACGTCACACAGGTCTTTAAACCACAGCCGATACTCAGGGACTAAGGTCAGGATCTGACCTGACCCTCCCATCCACCCACACACCTTTCACTCGCAGGCAACAAGTCGCTTGCGTCACTCCAGGTTTGTCACATGTACAAGGACCAAGCTTCAGGGTTCACCAAAGACACAACACAGTATCTGCTACATTATTCCACACTCTGTTTCTCTTCAAATTATCCCTGTGTCTGTGTAAAGACGTATTATATAAAAGAGTAAAGAAGAAACAGTTGTTATGAGCTAGAATTAAAATCACTTTTTTGGCTACGGTGCTGCACACAGAGGAATTTGTTCTCTGCATTTAACCCAATCCATGCAATGAAACACACATTTTCTCCCACTAGTGAACACTAGGGGGCAGTGAGCACACACGTCTGGAGTGGTGGGCAGCTCTAGCCACGGCGCCCGGGGAACAGTTGGGAGCAGTCATGACCTGCCAGCTCTGGGGATCAAACCAGCAACCTTTCTTTTACAAGCACTGTTCCAGTTCCAAATGCAGAGAACAGAATCCAGGAACAGTCTTATCCTGGATATTAGGCTCTCTGAGCCATATCCATCAGTAAATGTGAGTCCAGGACAACAGTGCAGACAGTTAGTGTTCTCCTCCAAGCGTGGTGGGGTACAATGTTTTGTCTGAGTAGCAGTTTTTACTACAAAGGTATTGAAACGAACTGGTGGGGTGCATAACCCTCTAACTCACGAGCCTACTGTCTCACATATTGGTGGGTCAGTAGCACAATAATGCAGGGTTATATGTGTGTGGGTGTGTGTGCCTGCCATAGTTACATGTTTTCCGTACCGATCTAAACACCATTCCTTGGTTACCAGGGAGAAAAGCTGACGGATTTGTCGAGTTGAGGATGAATGTCTATGTTTTATAAGCTATTCCCACAAGGCTTTGGCGTCTGGGGCTGGTAAGACTCTTCCAGGAACAGCACCAAGCCTCCATTCACCTTTATTTATTTTCACTATCATTAAAACGGTGCAGAGGTTCTCCACTGACCAAACCTGATCTAAACACACTCTCCTTCTCTTGGGTTCCTAGTTCTCTATCATCGATCCAGCGGAAAAACACAACACATAAAGCCAGATCACACACACCACACGCTAAGAATGAACACAGCCACCCTCCACCACGTCTCCTGAGTCCTTCACAGTTGTACAGTGGTTTACTGAGCTTGGGAAGTCTGGACCTTCTCTGGATTAGAGTTAGATTTCTTTGTGTAGCACAGGCACACAGGGCATTAGAGCAGAAGTGTCTTTAGTCTGAACTGTATTTACAACAGAGGTTTCCATATCTTCTTTTCCAGTGGAGATTAAAGACACAGTGGGTACATGACAGCACCAAAATTCTCAACATCGGTTTGCTGCAGCTTGCTGTAATTGGAGCAGCAGAGAGAGAGAGAGAGAGAGAGAGAGAGAGAGAGAGAGAGAGAGAGAGAGAGAGAGAGAGAGTTGAGCTTGGAGCGACTGAAAACCACATCTTCTTCCAGTTTATTAATTTTACTTCACGTTACTCTCCCTCTCTTTCACTCCCCCACTTCTCTCTCACTCTCACTGGTGTTTCCAGCTGCTCCAATTACAGCAGTTTTAAAAACAGAGGGACTTTAAATGTTGAAAAGCATGAACCGAGACGAAGATGTTGCTGTAGTGATTAGGGACAGTGAACACACACACTCACACTAGTGATTAAGGACAGTAAGCACACACACTCACATTAGTGATTAGAGGCAGTGAACACACACACACTAGTGATCAGGGGCAGTGAACAAACACATTCACACTAGTGATTAAGGGCAGTGAACACACACACACACACTAGAGATTAGGGGCATTGAACACACACATTTACACTAGTGATTAGGGACAGTAAGCACACACACTCACATTAGTGATTAGGGGCAGTAAGCACACACTCACATTAGTGATTAGGGGTAGTGAACACACTCACACTAGAGTTTAGAGGCAGTGAAGACACATACACTCACACTAGAGATTAGAGGCAGTGAACACAAACACTCACATTAGTGATTAGAGGCAGTGAACACACACACAAACATTAGTGATTAGATTAGATTAGATTAGATTAGATTCAACTTTATTGTCATTGTGCAGAGTACAAGTACAGGTCCAATGAAATGTAGTTAGCATCTAACCAGAAGTGCAATATATAACATCATCATCATCATCATCATCTTCCTTTCCGCTTTTCCATTTCAGGGTCGCGGTGGCAACAGGGCGAGCAAAGAAGCCCACACGTCTCTGTCCCTTGCAACATCCACCAATTCCTCCTGGGGAATCCCAAGGCGTTCCCAGGCCAGCCGGGAGATATAATCCCTCCAGCGTGTCCTGGGTCTACCCCGGGCCCTCCTTCCAGTTGGACGTGCCTGGTATACCAGTGGGAGGCGTCCAGGAGGCATTCTGATCAGATGCCCAAACCACCTCAACTGACTTCTCTCAACGCGAAGGAGCAGCGACTCTACTCCGAGCTCCTCCCTAGTCACTGAGCTCCTCACCCGATCACGGAGAGTACGCCCAGCGACTGGTCGGAGAAAGCTCATTTCGGCCGCTTGTATCCGCGATCTTGTTCTTTCGGTCATTACCCAGAGCTCATGACCATAGGTGAGAGTGGGGACATAGACTGACCGGTAAATTGAGATCTTTGCTTTATGGCTCTGCTCTCTCTTCACCACAACGGTGCGGTACAGTGACCGCATTACTGCAGACGCTGCACCTCTCCTACGGTCAATCTCACCATCCCTCTTCCCATTACTCGTGAACAAGAACCCGAGATACTTGAACTCCTTCACTTGGGGCAGGTTCTCACCCCTTACCTGAAGGGAGCATGCCATCTGTTTCCGGGAGATAACCATGGCCTCAGACTTGGAGGTGCTGATCCGCATACCGACCGCTTCACACTGCTTCATACTGCACACAAAATGCTCAAGTGAACGCTGGAGGCCTCCGTGCGAAGAAACCAGAAGAACAACATCGTCCGCAAAAAGCAGAGATGCCAACTCCTGAGCTCCTCGATGGAAGCCCTCCTGCCCCAGGCTGCGCTGCGCCACCCTGTCCATGAATATCAGGAACAGGAGTGGAGATAAGGCACAACCCTGACGGAGTCCAATGCTCACACTGAACAAGCTTGATTTACTACCAAGGATGCGAACACAACTCAAACTCTGAGAGTACAAGGACCGTATGGCTCACCGGAGCGACCCTGGCACCCCATACTCCTGGAGCACCTCCCACAGAATCTCTTGGGGAACACGGTCATATGCCTTTTCCAAATCCACAAAGCATGTGTAGAGTGGAGTAGCAAATTCCCACACCCCCTCAATCATCTGTAAAAAAGTAAAGAGTTGGTCCATAGTTCCACGGCCAGGACAAAATCCGCATTGTTCCTCCAAAATCCTAGGTTCGTCTATTGGACGGATTCTCCTTTCCAGCACCTTGGCATAGACTTTCCCTGGGAGGCTGAGAAGTGTAATGCCACGATAATTGGTACACTTTCTCCAGTCCCCTTTTTTGAGAATAGGAACCACCACCCCAGTTTGCCAATCCAAAGGCACCGTTCCCGAGGTCCATGCAATATTGTATAGGCGTGTCATCCAAGACAGCCCCACAGCAGTACTGAGTGCCTTCAGAAACTCTGGGCGAATCTCATCCACTCCTGGAGCTTTGCCACTGCGAAGCTTTTTCACCACCTCAGTGACTTCAGCCAAGGAAATGGAATCTGACCCCCCAGACACTTCTGGCCCTACCTCCTGCACAGGAGGCATGTCTCTCAGGTTAAGGAGTTCCTCAAAGTGCTCCTTCCAACGCCCAACAATACGTTCAGTCGAGTTCAGAGTTTCACCATCCTTGCTGAGCACAGCTTGGACAGTGTCCCCCATCCCCCTCCTGAGCTGTCGGAGTGTTTTCCAGAACCTCTTTGAGGCCGCCCGGAAGTCATTCTCCATGGCCTCTCCAAACTCCTCCCATGCTCTGGATTTTGCTTCAGCAACTGCCACAGCTGCAGCCTTTTTCACCTGCCGGTACCCATCCGCAGAATCAGAAGTTCCCAGAGCTAGCCAATCCTGAAAAGCCACCTTCTTCCGCTTGACAGCTTCCCTCATCCCCGGTGTCCACCAACGTGTTCTTGGGTTGCCGCCATAACAGGTACCGACAAGCTTTTGACCACAGCTACATGCAGCCGCTTCCACGATGGAGGTCCGGAACAGTGTCCATTCAGACTCCATTCCCCCTACCTCCTACGGAACATGTGAGAAGTTCTCTCGGAGGTGAGAGTTGAAATCCATCCGGACAGAGTCATCTGCCAGCTTTTCCCAGCACACCCTCACTATACGTTTGGGTTTACCAAAAGTACTGTTTACTGTCTGGCAGCTTTCCCCGCCATCGGATCCCACTCACCACCAGATGGTGATCGGTTGACAGCTCAGCCCCTCTCTTTACCCGAGTGTCCAAAACATACGGCCTCAGGTCAGAAGACACAACCACAAAGTCAATCATTGACCTTTGGCCCAGTGTGCTCTGGTACCAAGTACACTTATGAGCAATCTTATGTTCGAACATAGTGTTCATTATGGACAAACCATGGCTAGCACAGAAGTCCAACAACATCACACCACTCGGGTTTAGATCAGGCAGTCCGTTCCTCCCAATCACTCCTCTCCAGGTTTCCCAGTCATTGCCAACGTGAGCATTGAAGTCCCCCAGTAAAACAATAGATTCAGTGCATGGAATCCCCCCTAGAACTCCACTCACTGCCTCCAAGAAGGCCGAATACTCTGAGCTGCTGTTCGGTGCATACGCACACACAACAGTCAAAGTTTTCCTCTCTGCAAGCCGGAGCCGCATTGAGGCGACCCTCTTGTTTACAGGGACAGCATTACAGGCGCCAGCCGGGGACTTGTGAGTATCCCCACACTCGCCCGGCGCCTCTCACCTTGTGCAACTCCTGAGTAGGAGAGAGACCAACCCCTATCGAGGAGTTTGGTTCCAGAGCCTACACTGTGTGTAGAGGTGAGCCCAACTATATCTAGCTGGTATCTCTGAACCTCACGCACCAGCTCTGCCTCCCCCAACCACCCCCCCCCCCCCCCCCCCCCGGATCTTGCGGGTGGTGAGCCCACATGATCCTCCCACGTTGCCATTTCGGGCTGAGCCCGGCCGAGTTAAGTGGGCTGCCCGGCCACTACCCCCAGGCCTGGCTCCAGGAGTAGGTCCCAGTAACCCTCTCCCGGGCAGGCAGGGTACACTGAATTTTAATGGGTGTACTCATAGGGATGCTTTTGGATCATGTTTGTCTGGATCTTCACTCCAGACCTGTTCGCCATGGGAGACCCTACTGGGAGCTAACAGCTCCCGACGACATAGCCCTGGAGGTCATGAGACCACACAAGCCCTTCCGCCATGACAAGGCCCTGATCCAGGAAGGGATATATAACATTATTTACATAATTTACATAAAGTGCAGTTGTGAAACTGGAGATAGCTAAGTAAATAAGTATAATATTACTAAAAATGGTAAGACACTGAGCCTCGCGGTGTTATCGCGACGCCATCTTGGTCTTTATGCCCTAGGGCTGTGAACACACACACATTAGTGATTAGGGGCAGTGAACACACACACTCACATTAGTGATTAGGGGGTGTGAACACACTCACACTAGTGATTGGGGCAATGGACACACACACACACACACACCCACACACACACACACAAACCTGGAGCAGCAGGTGCCTATAGTGCCTTGTGCAGTGTAAGCCACTATGGTGAAGCCTTCATAGGCTGGGGGTTGTAGAGAGCACAATCAGATGTGATCTCCAAGTGTGTGGGATGGCCATGTCTTCCCCATTCATTGCCCACAGTGTCAGCTGATGTGACAGATCTAGGCAATGTGTGTTCTCCTCAGGTGTGTTGAACTGGTCAGCATTGCATTGTGTTAGTAGCAGTTTGAAAAGAAGCCATGGCTCAGCCTCATGTGTTTCACCATCCTGTGGCTGGGGGGCACTGTGAGAGTGGGGAACACTCACTCATGCTAATATTTGGGGATAAATTTTAGCAAAAACATATTTCAATAATAATAATAAGAAGAAGAAGAAGAAGAAGAAGAAGAAGAACTGATATTAATTCATTAATCTTTTCAAATGTATTCGGAGCCAATATGGAACTCTCTAGTTTTTCTACTACTAAAAAATTATATTAATGAGTGTATTAATATTAGTAATAATAATAACAACACAAGCACACTTTACAAGAGCATCACAAAAATAATATAAAGAAGAAAAAGACAAATAAATGAAGAGAATTCAGAACTCAAATAAATTAAGCTGAGGTTGTGGACGGGCTGACGTTATTTACAGAGACAGCAGGAGACACATCAAAAACAAACACAGACACACAGCAGCTCACACTTCCCAGAATTCACGGTCTGCTGAAGTCATATGGAGGGGTCAAGCTCCACTGACATCAGCAGCAGCAACTGCCAGGTGATCCCTCTCAAATCAGCTGACACTCACTCAGTCACCCAGAGCCCAGAAAAATAACCAAAACATCACCTTCATGCATCTGCAGAGCGCTCTTTAACATCTCTATAATTCCACATTAACACATCTATAGACACATTCAAATCTCTGTAGCCTCCTTAACATCTCTGTGATTCCACCTTAACCCACCTGTAGCCTCCCTGACATCTCTGTAGCTGCCCTAATATCTCTGTAACCTCCTTAAAATCTCTTCAGTGCTTCCTTAAAATCTCTATAGTGACACTTCAGTATCTCTAGATCCACCTTAACATATATGTACCCTCCTTAACAACTCTATAGTGCCTCCTTAAAATCTCTATAGCCTCCTTCATATCTCTGTAGTTTCCTAAGTATATATCTGTCAACTCTTTAATATCTCTGTAGTGTATCTTTAAAGTCATTTTAGCCTACTTAATATCTCTGTAGTGTATCTTTAATGTCTTTTTAGCCTGTTTAATATCTCTGTAGTGCTTCTTTAATGTCTCTTTAATATCTCTGTAGTCTCCTTAATTTCTCTTATACCTCCTTAAAATTTCTGTAGCCTTTTTAATACCTCTGTGGCCTCACTAAAATCTCCAGTTGCTGAGTTGTGTTGTGTATCGTTTCCACAGGTTCCTGGTCCTAATTATTAAATCCTGCGAGTGTCCTGGCCGTGGTGGGACGTGTTCTTTGGCGCGCAGACGACTGGGAGTCCAAAAATGTCAGGCTTTTTATAAAATGCTAATTCATTCCCTGTTCTGTGCTGACCTGGGTGTAACGTTAGCTGAACGGGAGGGCCGGCGTATCAAAAGGCTGAGCAGACGTTTTCAAAATGTGTAAGACTCAGTTTGAGCGAGATCTCCTGTTCGAGTTACAGACAAGAAGCACATGTTCACACTCAGCTGCAGCATTTCAGCCCTCTGTGTTCACTTTTAATACAGATCTGTGCCTTTTCTACCACACTATCTCCAGATATGAATCTAAAATTACCCTGCATCAGCGAGAAGGACAAAGTCCCCCAGCACTGGGTTGTGGAACAGTGGAACTGTGTTCTCTGGAGCGATGGGGTTGGGGGATGTAACAGGAGAAGAGAGCCTTTGTCCTTGCTATGCTGGGCAAGGTACTGCAGAAACTGCACTATGTAAACTTCTGGCACCTGGTTAGTTTTCCACTCCCACAGCTCCCCCCTGAAATGTATCTGGTGTCGTTTCTAACCCCGTCTCTAAGGGGAACAATGGGCTTTGGAAACCACAACAACGGCGGCGGTAACGGTAAGCAGTGTTTACTCATGGTGTATTGGCGTATTGTTGTTGTTGTTGTTGTTGTTGTTGTTTGGTACTGATCCAAGGAGCGCTTGAACCTCTTCAAAATACCACGGCGTAATTTTACGAGCTGCCGTCGTGAGTTGGATAAAAACAAACGTGATCTCTGCTGCAGCTGGAGATTTTACAGATGGACAGTTTGTGCTGGACGTCTGCTTTGCGTGGCATAGAGTGACGACTCTCTCCGGACATTCAGCACTCTGCAAGGTTTACACGCCATGGTTTAGTCCCTAATCGGCTCGCTCTGAACCATGAGAGAACAGCCACTAAACAAGAACCCGCTTCCAGAACCAGGACCTGATTTACCTGGTGGAAAAGGAGAAATAACGAGTAGAGTCCAGTCCATTATAAAATGCAAATCCATAGGAAGGGTCACCAAAAGCTGTTCCTTCATCTCATTGGCCACTAACGCCAGACGACATTGATTAAGCATTCCCACTGGACCTGCAGTTTACGGCCAAGGATTGAGTTTCTCCTAAAATTAGCCATCACCCTCAATTTATTACATCCATCCAGAACATGGTGCAAATGCCTGTCTCAGACCCCAGACTACCTGCGCTTAACCGCGCCGTCCCTGATATAGTGTTCCCTTTTAATTCACCAGGACACAGCCACTATAACTTACACCTACCACTACCAGCACCACATCAACACACACACACACACACACACACAAAACCCCTCCCAAACTCCAAGACTGCAGTGAGGGTCTTAAACCTGTGCAGGAGTGTTAGAAAAACACTAAAATCCAAAATAATTTTACGAGCGTAGGAAAACAGCGCGTCCCACTTGGCCAGTTGACTTTTTAAACTTTTTCAGACGTGACCGCCTGGCACAGACACCGTTTTCCTGGTGAAAATAAAATAAAAACCAAAGACAAAAAGAAAGAGGGCAAGCTGCCGAGGACTGAACTGAGCGTCTTCTGGAGTCGCTCACGATCTGTCAGAGGCAAATTAAAGGCGAGGAGAATTTACACCTGACTTTATGGGCTCAGGGAAATTGCGCAGGCTTGTCTGAGACGTCCGGGAGCCACGTGATGCCGATGTTGGGGCTGCCGGGTCATTAGCTCGAACATGTTCTTGTCTGGGGCTGTGTCTGGACCTGCTGGAGTTACACTGCAGAGTGAGGTCAGAGCTCCAAGATAAACTCCAGAGGAAGTAAAGATACTGCTGCATGTGTAAAAGGACCTTCCCCAAACATAGCATGAATAGAGGCACAAAAGCAGCAGCTTAAACAATAGAGGGTTTTTCCATCCACTGAGTTATTGCAAATTATGGAAATGCAGATTTAAGAAAAAAACAAAACAGAATTGAAAGGCCCTGGTTTCGTGAGAAGATTTTTATGCTTGGACAAGGTGGAGAACTTAGAATACAGGACTAAGCACACATAAGGGCAGTGGACAAAGGAATATTTTACATAAACTATGGTGTTACGGCTGCTCACGGCACAGCAAACTTTTAAGGGACTCACCCAAACCTCCTTCCTCTTTTCTTCTGTCCACAATTTATTACCACTTCAATTTCATACCTCCACAAGCTGTGCTTCTGATTTTACAATATGTGCAAAAGTCAGAAACCACAAGGCATTTACATTGAGGTCAAAATATTAAGAACAAGTCGTGTATGACCGCAATTGCACCATATATTAAACCAAATAAATCATCACTGTCCAATTAAAAGCATCTCCAATATAGCACCTTTACAGGAGATGGAAACTTACTTAAATTTCATCATGAAATGTTCACACAGTGTGAAGGACAGCTGCTGTGTTCAGATGATGTAGTAATTAAACACGGAGATACATGGTTTTGATTGGGGTGACAGCTGAAGGGAGCGCAAGGAGGACTTAGTTACCAAACAAAAGCCAACACGAAGCAAAGCACAACCTGAAAATAAATACGAGCTTGACACAGGAACGCTAACTAGAGCTAAACAGAAAACAGCCATGAACTGGTGTAGACAAATACTCCGACACAAAAACATACACCTGCATACAAGACCAGACATGAAAGCACTGATAGCACATGAAAGGTGCACATGGCCGGGAAACAGACAACACCTAACAAAGACACGGCAGGAGAGAGACAATATTAAATCAACCATTTTTGAAAGTTTGGATACAGACAGCTGTAAAAATGCTTCTGATCAAATCTAAAACCAACTCAGATCTCTCCATCTCCCCGCTTGCGATGTCATCCCTGATCATGGGATGACAGTCTATTCGCAGAAGTTCTGTTAGCACCCCCCTCCCCCGGTTAATGACAGAGGTGTATAACTCCCAGCAGCTCTGGGCTGTGGAACGGTGGAAATGTGTTCTCTTGAGAGACGGCGCTCCATCCGGTGCCTCTGGTAGGAGTCGGAGTGGTGTCTGTGATCTAATCGTCCAACATCAGCACCCCGTCCATGGCATCAAGGGGGAACACGCGGATGTTGAGCAGGGGTCTCCACGGGTTCATAACAGAGAAGGTAGTGATGGTGTGTGGAACACCGTTTTCCTGTAGCTATGAGGACAGTCCGGGGATCTGCTCACCTCCCTCCTTCCCTCCCTCTCCGTCTCTAGACTATTCTTAGCCATGGAGGCTTCGAATATTTTTAAAGATTATTGTAATATTTTGTAACACATTTCCCTCTCCTTCTGCAAGTGTCCAGAGGCTGTCCTCCCCTTTCCTCTCTCTTTCTCTCTCTCTCTCTCTCTCTCTCTCTCTCTCTCTCTTTCTCTCTCTCTCTTTCTCTCTCTCTCTCTCTCTCTCTCTCTCTCTCTCTCTCTCTCTCTCTCTCTCTCTCTCTCTCTGCAGTGATCTCTGGTTGTAAAATAATAGACCTTCAGCCAGAAATAATTTGCAGCCCAAACAGTGCCCTGGCTCCTTGACGTTTTATTGAAACCTCATCCCTTACTCGCTCGCTCCTCTCTTCCCGCCACTCGCTCGGCCCGTGTTTGTGCAGACGGGACCTGAGCAGAATAGTTTTCTTAATAACGAGGGGCCATGGCTAGTCCCCTGCTTGTGTTGGCCCGGAGTCAATGGGGCAGGCCGGCGGTGCCACGGAGAACCGTCCTGAGGATATCGCTCTCGTTCTGGCCTCAAATCAGCTTCAGCTGCCGAGGGCGGAACATATCCACTGTGTCTCAGCGCTTAGCGAGACGTCTGCGTAGGTAACAGCTGGAGAGGAATGTGTCTCGTGTTGGAGGATTACTTCTAACTCGTCCCAGAGGAACTGGATGGAGATCCATCTCTCCAGACAACACAGCCTCTATTTGTAGCCTACTGTTCTTAAATAGTAAGGACCCTCAAAAGTTGTGATGTGGTGGTGGTGTGTTAGTGTGTGTTGTGCTGGTGTAAGTGGATCAGACACAGCAGTGCTGCTGGAGTTTTTAAACCCGTCAGTGTCACTGCTGGACTGAGAATAGTCCACCGACCAAAAACATCCAGCTGACAGCGTTCTGTGTCACTGATGAAGGACTAGAGGACGACGGACACACACTGTGCGTTGACAGATGAGCTACTGTCTCTGACTTTACATCTACAAGGTGGACCAACGAGGGAGGAGTGTCTCACAGAGTGGACAGTGAGTGGACACAGGGTTTAAAAACTCCAGCAGCAGTGCTGTGTCTGATCCACTCGCACAGCACAACACACACTAACACACCACCACCACGTCAGTGTCACTGCAGTGCTGAGAATGATCCACCACCACATTACACCTGCTCTGTGAGGGTCCTGAGCGCTGAAGAACAGGGGTGAAATAAAGTATGCAGAGCAACCGATGTGTTTATAGGTAAATTAAGATCCTAGAGACCCTAGAGATCACAGAAACCCCCAGCACATCCAGAGTCAGGTCTGTCTCCATCTCCCAGCCTCTCAATTTAGTTTGAAGTGGACAAATAGTAGCAAATATGAATATTACACATAATATATGGAATAATATTTGGTATACCACCAGCAGAAAATATAAAAATCCATGCGTTTCAGTAGAACCCTGTTATAAGGGTGGGTTTGTGTTCCCTAAAGCGAGTCGCTTCTGGCCAAAAACAATCTTGAGAGGCACAGGCTCAATGTTTTCATTGTTTTTGCTGAATTGGGTTGAGTGCTGTTTTGCTTCCTGGCCAAGACACAGGCGTTCCTGAGGTTGGTTAGGTGTGCTGATTCTGTGGCACATGGACACACACACACACACACACACACACACACACACAGTTCTGCCTCAGTCTGGGTCTGTAGACTGCTGACTGGATCTTCAACAGCGAGCAGATCTACAGCTTTTATTCCATCAAAAGATACTCATTTACACTGAGTGTATTAGCATATATGACACTTCAGGGGGCGCTAGCAGGCCCTGTAGGCCTTGTAATTAAAGTATTTAATCAATGCTGTTATTAATTTATTCCTTCAGTCATTCATTCGCTTTCCATAAGCAGTTCATCCTGATCAGGGTTACAGTGGATCATTTGATGCACTCACCCAATCACTCACTCATTCCACTAATGAAACATCTCACACACTCACCCAGTCACTCACACACTCACCCAGTCATAATGCTTTTCTGCCACTGTTAAGTGTCTGCCATAAACACAACTGTCCAATCAGAATTCAGCCAAGCTCTTCTCCCATTGGTTAGGACTTCAGAACTGGACTTGAGGCCTTACATGTTCACAACCAAAATTAGCAAGTGAGTCTGTCAGTCTGTCATGTTTTGGTATTGTTATGGGCATGGATGTTTCTCTTGTATCTCTGTCCTGTCCTGTCCATATGTTCTAGGATCCAGTCCTGGGTTCCTGACTGACTGCATGCCGGATGCCGGAATCTGTGTCCATGGTTTGGCTTCTACCATCAGCTATAAAAGAGAGAGTTTCCTCACACCTGGGAGGAATGGTTCCTCACTCAATTGTTTACCTTTTTCGCTGTTGAAACTCGCTTCGTGTTTGAATTGTTAATTGCTGAATGTTTTTGTGAGTGTTGCCTGTCTGTCATTGTACACATTTGTAACTAGTACCAGTTGTAGGGAGTGGCTGCCGTTTTGTTTTGGGAACTGGGGTTTGTCTCTGTTTATACACAGCAAGGGAGTAAGGTTAGCACATTGTCTTTGTTTTTGTCGTCTTTCACAGGTTAGTTAGTGTACCTAATACAAATTAGAAACAAGGACAGAAGAGGATGGATATTCTGTTGGACTCCAGTCACATAGACTTCTGTGGTGCGTTCTCAACAAGAACAAGAACAAGAACAGATCATTTTCAGAAGCACGCAATGATAAATGACTTCAGGATTAAGCGAGGACCAAGATGGATGACTCCAATTATCCTCTAACTTTCTCCCAAAATAGTTGGACCCCTGAGGTACTGTAAAACAAAACAGACCTACAAACGTGTTACCTGATTTGCTACGATATTATGAAAAATGTACCTTTGCGGGTATTATAAATGCAGGTATTATAGCTATAATTAACCTAATGGAGCTCCTTCCCCTGGATAATTACACGCAGAGCAAAAGCCGCCTTAAGAAGAATTTCTCTGAGCAGAGGTCAGCCACCATAAATGTGAGCATTATAAATTTCAGGTATTTATGGATTTATAAAACTCACCTGCTGTTACTGCTCTGTTTAACCCATTTATCTAAGAACGGCACGATGGATTTGATAAAGAAGTTGTGCCCAAGCATTTAACCCTTTTGTGACAGTAAACACACACAGAGCTGTGGACTAGGGGAAAGTGCTTTGCTCTAAACAGCATCAGTTGTGGATGTTGAGGGAGGGCACATCGACTGCTGACAGTAAATCAGATAACCTTCTGCTCCCAAGCTGGCTTACTTCTTTTGTCATTTTACAGTGACTGTTGTGTAGAATTAAAAATCAAAATCAGTATTTTATTCCATGAAAAAGAACCTAAAAATGAAGTAGTGTGAAAAGTGAAGAGTTTATTGGGCACTGCATCCGTTCTGAGCTCCATCAGGAAAAAGCTGCAGAAGACTGTGGTGGATGTGTTCTGTTCTAATACTGTGTCCAAAAGTACGAGTGAGTTCAGGGCGGTGGTGGGTCCGGAGTCTACCCGGAATCACTGGGCACAAGGCGGGAACACACCCTGGAGGGGGGTGCCAGTCCTTCACAGGGCGACACACACTCACACATTCACTCACACCTACGGACACCTTTGAGTCTCCAATCCACCTACCAACACACATATAAAACTACTTGTTATAGCCTGAAACACAGGATCTTCTCAGATCTGCCATGGGCTCAACCCCCAAACAAGTGTCTGTTTTGTGAATCAACAAATCTCCCCCCCCCACCCCAACACTTTTTTCCAGGATTAATGGCTATGTATGAGCCTTTCTAGATTCATAAAGCTTCCCTCGACTCATCAGAGATTTCTCAAGCAGGTGAAAATTTCATCCACACTTGCTTCTTAATCACTAAACTCCAAATAAACCCAAAGCACTGAGCCACCGAGCGCTGCTCTCACTTGTTCAATGAGCTTCAGACGGAGTTATCTTCCCTTGGTAAATCATCATCATCTTCTTCTTTTCTTAATCTACTTCAGGGTCGCGCTTTTCCCTTTTTAAACGATTTTGAGAATTCAGTATAATTACCACCCTCATTAAAATCTAAACGAACCCCAGAAATTCTCCAAAATCTTTTGCTAGTCCATGGATCCCAGAAGAAATGAAACTCTAAAATGAGATCTCCTTAATATCTCTGTAGTTTCTCCTCGATAACGATATCAGGTGGAAAGACAAAAGAGAATTTAGCATGAGTCTGCTGCTGATCAAACGTGTCTCCAGAGACCTCAGTGATCTCACACGTCACCAACAGTTCTCAGATTTGCCAAATGAGCTGAACCCTACTCTCTCCTTTATGTCCTTCATCTCTGTTGTGCTTTGTCACCATTATGTCTCCTGAGCCATTACCGCGCAACCTGTGAGAAATAAACTATTCCTCTTGGACTTGTGCTTATGAGACGAGAATGAGAAGAACGTTCTTGCTGTGGAGATAGCTGTTCGCTGCTGATTTTCTAATTACATTTCACATAAAACTGTGGCCTCCTTTGCCCTCTTCTTCACCTCCGCAGAAGGGTTTAGCCGTCTTCAGACATGAATTAAGAAGCTGGAGAGGCCGGGGCTTTGGGGAGTGAGATCCGTGTGGGGATGTGGTTAACGCTTCACGTCTCATGTGTTCAGAAATGATCACAAATCCTCTGCCGATCTGAGACTGAGAACCGTGAGACTGCAGCAGTGTGTGGTAAGATACTCATTAGAAGTGTGTGCCTCTTATTATGAGTGAATTCCATTGTGGAGACCATTAATTCATTCATTCATCTCCTGTAAGGACCTCATCTTGATCAGGATTGTGGTGAGTCCAGGGCCTACCAGGTATCATTTGGGTGAAAGGCAGGAGCAGACCCTGGACATCACAAGGCATCACACACTCACCCAGTCACTCTCACACACACACTCACCCAGTCACTCACACACTCACCCAATCACACACACACACTCACCCAGTCACTCACACACACACACTCACCCCGTCACTCACACACTCACCCAGTCACTCACACACTCACCCAGTCACTCACACACTCACACCTGTGGACAGTTTAACACACTCACCAAGTCACTCACACACACACTCACCCAGTAACTCACACGTGTGTACAGCGTCACACACTCACCCTGTCACTCACACACTCACTCAGTCACTCACACCTGTCGACAGTTTTGCACACTCACCCTGTCACACAAGGACTGGGTTAGAGTATCCACCAGTGTGTAGGTGTGTGTGTGTGTGAGTGTGTGAAACTGTAAACAGGTGTCAGCTTTGTTCCCAGTGATTTGACGTAGACAGTGAACCCATTAAAATCCTGAACACGATGAAGCAGATACAGAAAATGAATGAATGAATGGAGATGCTTCCGAGGTACATTTTCAGGACCTGAAGAAGAGGTGAGAGTGTGTAAGGAAGTGAAATGGGGCTCTGGGGTGGGGGGGGGGGGGGGGGCAAGGAGGTCAGGACCGAGATGACAAAGCTGTTGACTCTGGCAGCGGAGACACGTCTGAGACGCGGGGGGGGGGAGTCCACCTTAGAGACATGGACCAGCAGAAGTTACAACAAAATGGAATGGAGACACTTTATCGTCCCCACATGAGCCACATTTCTTGTGGAGCTCCAGCGGCGAGCGTGAGACGATGACAGCATGTAGCGAGAAGAGGCAGTTCACAGACGCCGGCCCTGACCGATGGACATCCCGCTGAAACTCCGTTTGACATGTCTGATAAATATTTACAGAGATTTGAGTTAGCGGCTGATGAAATGTCCAATCCTCCGTCTCCTCCTCCTCTGTTTCTTGCACTGTATGATCCAATGTCTTCTATTCTGTGTCCTCTACTGTCTCCTTCTCTGTGTGCTTCAGTGTTCTCAGTTGTCCCTTTCCACACTCTCTATTCCACTGTCACCCCCTCTGTCACCTCCATTGTCTGGTCCTCTGTCTCCTCCTATGTTTCCTCCAGTGTCTCATGCTCTGTCTAAACCTCCATCTCCTCCTCCTCTGTCTCTCCTCCACTGTGTCATTCACCACTACATTCGCTGTGTGTCCTACAATGTCTCCTTCTTCATGGTCCTCCTCATCTCATCCTCCACTGCTGTGTCTAATAACCCAGTGAGTGTAGAAATAAGGAGAATGTTGATTGCTCTGAACATTAATGAGGTGAGTGTATCTAGAGTCGGCGCAGGAGACAGTTCACTGTGAGTTAGATGGAATGCCCCCCCCCCCCCCCCTCGGGGGGTTGAGGGGGTGGATGGGGACAGTGCCGGGGTCCGACAGGTAAAGCCAGGGCTGGATACAGTTATTAAGAGCGACTGCTTCCCCGGGAGCCTAGTCAGAACTCATTCTCCTGATCAGGCTGGACCCCGCAAAGCGGCTGCCTCCATTAGCCGGACAGCTTTGATTTATGCCTCCAAACCTTGACCCTGACCCCATAAGGACCCCCGCCTCCCGACCTCTACCCCCTTTAACACCTCCCACCTGCACGAGCAGCCCCTCCCTTGCAGCGCTAATGAAAATATTTACCCTATGGGAGCCGCCCAGGCTTTGGGCTGTAAACATCAACACTGTCCCTGAGCAAGGGGTGAGGGACATGAAAAGCCCCTCCCAAAGCTTGATGGGTTAATATTGCTGATGCTTATCAGAGCTGTTTCTCCTCAAGCTGAAGTGGGAGGGGCTTTCTCAGAGCTTCCGAGTTGTAAGCTAATGAGAGAAAACTTTACGGAGGGTGTGTTTCTGATAAAGAGGTCAGTGAGTGTCAGTAGAGGGAGTGTTTCTGATAAAGCGGCCAGTGAGTGTCAGTAGAAGGGGGGTGTTTCTGATAAAGTGGCCAGTGAGTGTCAGTAGAAGGGGGGGTGTTTCTGATAAAGTGGCCAGTTAGGGTCAGTAGAAGGGGGGTATTTCTGATAAAGTGGCCAATGAGTGTCAGTAGAGGGGGGTGTTTCTGATAAAGTGGCCAGTGAGTGTCAGTAGAGGGGGGTGTTTCTGATATAGTGGCCAGTGAGTGTCAGTAGAGGGGGGTGTTTCTGATAAAGTGGCCAGTGAGTGTCTGTAGAGAGGGGTGTTTCTGATAAAGTGGCCAGTGAGTGTCAGTAGAGGGGTGTGTTTCTGATAAAGTGGCAAATGAGTGTCTGTAGAGGGGGGTGTTTCTGATAAAGTGGCCAATGAGTGTCTGTAGAGGGGGGTGTTTCTGATAAAGTGGCCAGTGAGTGTCAGTAGAAGGGGGGTGTTTCTGATAAAGTGGCCAGTGAGTGTCTGTAGAGGGGGGTGTTTCTGATAAAGTGGCCAGTGAGTGTCAGTAGAGGGGGGTGTTTCTGATAAAGTGGCCAGTGACTGTCAGTAGAGGGGGGTGTTTCTGATAAAGTGGTCAGTGAGTGTCAGTAGAGGGGGATATTTCTGATATAGTGTCCAGTGAGTGTCAGTAGAGGGGGGGTGTTTCTGATAAAGTGTGTGTATAGACTTGTACAGTAGGAAACAGCCCTGCGTTTTCAGCCATGTTA